>NW_004955476.1:2998308-3068235 GCF_000276665.1 Chinchilla lanigera
TCCTTCCTTCCTTCCTTCCTTCTCTCCCTTGCTCCCTCCTTCCTTCCAGTGTAGGGACTAGAATGCTCTCACTTGAAGTATACTAAGGAAGCAGGTAAAATTCACAGACATCTCCATGCCCAAATTGCTCTACAATGTAAAGTGCACGTCTGCATGTATACACACATATAATGAAAGCCCAGCTGTACTCTCCAGTACAACATTCCCAGTTTGGCAGTGTGGAGAACTGAGGTGAGTACTCTGTACCGAGCTCAGCACACGGCCTGAAGGAAGTAATGAAACATCTTATTCCACAGTAACTTTACCTGTCAAACAGAACCATCACACACAGACGTGCACGAGGCAGATGTGACATGCTTGGCAGAGATAGTAGAGCGCTGCTGGTCAGAGTGCATTACTGAAACAACTTGTTAGTGGATGGATTATGATGCAACTCTGGGGAAAATATTGAAGTTTATTCTGTCACTAATTGAATAAATACTTAACTGAGCACCTATTATGCCCAGGGCATTCTTCTAGGAGCAGGAAATGTACTTTGTGTTTTGTGACAAAGCACAAAATCATTCACCTTCATGAAATTTACATTTTAATGAGAGAGAATGGCAGTGAACAAATAAATAAATGAATATGTCCTATGCAAATAAGTGATATTCAGTGTAATCAAAAAATAACAAAACAGGACAGAAAATAATGGGGGATATAATTTTATGTAATGTCACCGGTTAAAATCTCTGCAGAAGTGGGGCTGGGGATTTAGCTCAGCAGCAAAACCGCCTGCCTGGCAAGTGCAAGGTCGTGAGTTCGGTTCCTGGTACCGGAGAAAAACCAAAAAAACAAAAAAAACAAAACAAAAAAAATCTCTGCAGAAGTGACGTAAATTAAGACCTGAATAAAGTGAGAGAGATGGGTAATCATATGGGCAGGGAACCCGCCACCCCCCAGGAAAGAAAACAGATAAACAAAGGTGCAGAGGTGGAAGAATGCATGGGCGACAATGACAAGCAGGTTCCTGCAGAGGGAGGAGCACCAGAGGAAGTCCTGGGGAGCTGCCGTTTGAGACGTGGCCAAGGCTCGTGTCCTGTAATGCCTTGAAGGCCATAGAGAGATTTCTTTCTAATAATTTTAAAAATAACCTCAGAGTTACAGAGATATTACCAAGATAACAGTTTTCTTGTACCCCACACAGTTTCTGCTCTTATTATTATTTCACGTTCATGTGGTATATGTTTCATAACCCATGTACCAGTGCTAATAGATGACAGCCAACTAATGTCCACACTTTATTCAGATTTTTCAAGTTTTTCCGTAATGATCTGATCCTTTTTCCATTTCAGGAGCTTATTTAAGAAGCCCTACTTCATCTGACCACCACATCTCCTTGAATTCCTCTGGGCTGGGGCAGTTTCCCTGTCTGTTTCCCTGTGAGATTTCTTAGCTTAGTTCTATTCAAAGGTTTTTTTGTTTGTTTGTTTTTAAGAAGAGCAAGTCAGATACTGTGAAGAGTGTCTTTCCATTTTGGGTTTGTTTTATTTACACTGTGGTTACGTCTTCTTGGAGCAAGGCCATAGATTTAATGTACCTTTGTTACTGCTTCATTTCAAGGATAAATATTATTGACAATGACTCATCCCTTAAGGGATTACTCTCATCCACCTGACTGCATTAGTGTCTGTCCAATGTCCACACACCTGTCCCTGCTCCTTGCGTGCTGTATTAACTATCAGCATCCCACACCTAGGGGTGGAGAGTTAGGGGTAGAAAGATGCTCCTTCTTGAAAAGGAGCATGTCTACAGCCTATTTGGAATTCTGCACAAAAGACTTGTCTATTTTCTATTCAGTAGCTGGTTCAATTACATATGTATAGCAGCATGGGTGCGTGGGTATTAATTTTTATACTCTGGGTTATATACAGTGCACTATCATTTATTTTGTTGCTTTCTTTCAGGTTAAGCCCTAGGAACATTTTCACTTGACTCTTGTATCCTTTGGGCACACTCCCACCATTTTATTTATTCAGCCATGGAGGGGCATGGATAAATATCTTCACTATAGAGGAAACCTCTGAAGACTTTCAGGAAGGAGGATGACATAAGCCCACTTACCTTTTATAAGGACTCTGGTGGCTGCAGTGTGGAGAATAAGGCATGAGATGGCACGAGTAGAAGCTAGGAGCTTATAAGAAAGCTCTTACTCCAATGGGGAGAGAGGTCATGGTGGCTCGGCAAAAATGTACAGGACAGATGAACAGGAGAAGGATTTGGGATACAATTTGATGAACTAGATGTGGAGTGTGATGGAATAAAAAGTCAGACGTGACTCCACTTTTGTCCTGAGCGATTGAATAACATGCGATACTATTCATTCACCTGGTGAACACCGAGGAAGGGGCAGTTTGGGGACACTAAATAATGCACAAAATAAATATAGCGTATCCACACCCAGTAAACTGCAGCTTAAAAGAGCAATTGCCTTGCAAACCTTGTTTTGACTGATTGCTGCGGGAGAATCAGCACCACGATTCCAACACAGCCTCCTGGGCCAAGAGGAGCAGATGGTAGCTGTTCCTCCGGCTCTGGCTCTCAGGCGAGGAATGGTTTTCATTTATTTTTCTGAGCATTTCCAGTCTCTTGGTTTATAAATATCTCCTGAGATTGTAGATTTGCCAGTGACTGTCTGTGTACATTCATCCTCCTCCTCCTGGGTGACGTTGGCCATTGGGAAGCAGCTTACACTGAAAGACAAATCAAGGCAGCTCCCAAAATATAAAACTGCTCACTCCGATAGTGAAAATAAGACTTGACTTTGGGAGACTTGGGACTAAAATATCACGTCAGTTACCCAAAGACTGAATGAGTCATGCAGCCAACAGCCTACTGTGCGCTAGGCTTGGAATGTGAAGTGTGGAATGCTCTAGAGCAGAAGCAGTGTGTGCGGTGGGAGGGCGGGGGATCCCTACTCTTGAATCCACTGCCAGATCAGTCCAGGCAACCTTTGCTGACGCTCTCAGCCTCACACTTCTGTCCTCCAACATTTGAGCATACTGCTCTCTTTGTCTGGAAGACACTTCCTTCTCTTCTCTGCCTCATTCATCCCAGACTGTTGCAAGAGACTGCTTTAATGTCACCCTCTCGCTGGGGTCTTCTATCTTCTCTCCATCCCCGATCACCCATCCCCCTTGGCTGGTTTATATACCACCAGGAACGTTTCCTTAACTGTACTTTCTTATTCCCCTCTTGAGTATTTCCCTTGTAGGCTGGTGTACCACTATTAACTCTAGAAATTTAAATGTATACGCTCTGCGTTTTTACTTAATTGAAGTTCGCCTTACAGAACAATACTCATAAAATTGATTCTTGCATTATCCAACATATGAAAATACATACAATTAACGTACAAGTGATGTTTATTGTTCAAAATGCTGTCAAAGTCATGTCTCATGTGAGCAGTGGGATGGATACCATGCTCTAGAAACATGGGGGTAGGTAGTGACTGATTGCTAGTTAATAAGTTGGGTTAAATCGTGTCCATTCTCTCCCTCTCCCACTGTCCACTCCTTCCGATATATGGTGTTGTGGTGTTTCCACTGAACATGGTGGGAAAATCCCTGCCCTTGGGTCTCACTGTGTGGCTTAGTGGGATGTTAGCAGTTGTGATGTAAGTTGAGGACAGCAGACCTTGACTGAGGCGCATGGAAGTGAAGTATCAGGATGCAAATGTTAAAAATACACTTGCTCTGAGCTTTTTGTCTCAGATTCTGGACATTTGAAAGGACTATTGGATCTCACTTGCAATTTTTTCCAAGAACATTAGAAGACTGCACCAGCTCAAACCGGAAGGCACATAAGAGACACATGGGGAAGTGATGCCTCAACTGAAGGTCCTTAGTTAAGTAAACCAATAGAAGCACCTTCAACCAAGGAGCAGGGTGAGCGAGTCAAGATGAGGGGACAAACAGCCAAATCTCAGCAGATGCAGTATGGCATAGACTGTCCCAAGAGTGAATAATCAGTATTAGCCACTGAATTTTGTGGCAGTTGTACTACACTTATTAAATTGTATATGTTTAAAACTTTGTAACTTAAACTCATCAAAAGGAAAAAATATTTTATTTATTTAATTTTATTTATTAATTAATTTATTTACTTATTTTGCCACCAGGAATCAAACTCAGGACCTCACACTTGCAGGCAGGCGCTGTGCCACTGAGCTATATCCCCAGCCCGGAGGAAAACGTATTTTAAATCTATGCTCAGCCAAAGCCTAGTACTCAGATGAATCAAGCAAGAAAAAATATTAAATAATGGCTGACACTGTTGTATCACATAGTGATTGTCAGCAAAGCGAAACAAATTTCCGTGTCAGGGTATTTGTACTTGATCTTCTTCTTAGCTGGAAAATATTTTCCACCTTAAACAGATTCCTCTTTTACAGCTTTCAGTTTTCTGCTGAAGGACTATCTTATCACAGGCATTTCCTATGATGGAAACACTATCTGATTCATCACTACTCAACTCTTATCATCACCAACAGTGGGTTCTTCAGTGGATTAATTCACTGAAGAGAATTGATCCAAGCACCTTCTGCCAGCCTTACCTTTGAACACAGGAGTCCTATGCAAGATGGTAAAATAAAAGCAAAATGAAATACTACTACAATCTAGAGCTGTTTCCTCCTTCTTGACTAGGAAGCTGAAACTTCGATACCACTTGCAATTCTTATCATTCCTCTTCCCCATTTCAGCCAACACTTCTATATTTCTGTATTTTTTCCCATAAGCCCATTTTTTTCTGTTATAGTGGGCAAAACTATAATTTTCTGTTTCACTATCACCTTGCTATGGTGTAGATTTAGACTGTCCCTCAAAAGACCCATGTGTTTGCAGGAAGGCTGGCAGACTGTGATTGGATCTATACTCTTCAGTGAATTAGTCCACTGAAGAACCCACTGTTGGTGATGATGAGGGTTGAGTAGCGATGCCTCAGATAGCGTTTCCATCATAGGAAATGCCTGTGATGAGATAGTCCTGCAGCAGAAAACTGCTGAATTAATCCACTGAAGAGCCCTTTGTTCAATGTGCTGTCTGAAGGGGCAGCCTGGTTGGAAGAGCTAGACCACTTATGGCCTAACTGGAAAGGTCCACTCCCTCCCTCTCTCCTCCCTTCACTTACCGTTTCCTGGCTGCCATGAGGCGAGGAGCTCTCCTCCACCGGGACCATTTTACCAGGGCTTAGAGCCAGCCAACTATGGACTAAACCCTCTAAATGGTCAGCCAAACCTCTCTTCTTTACACTGTGGATCTTGGTAAAGTGACTAAACACACCTAATATTATATCAGAAACATTACTATTAATTTTCCCTTTGTTAGACACTCACAGGCTGACAAATAGAAACCACTAATTGGCTTCCCTTATTTTTAATATGTTAATGTTGCCTATGATTTCCTTGCCTTTACAAGTAGTAGAAAAGTAATGGTAAGTGTACATACTGTCTTTTACCTTTCTGAAATATTTCCCTTCAATAAATTACAAAGCACATGATTATTCTGATGAGTTGTATAACATGTCTTATGATTCTGAAGCACATTGCCAAATTCTTACTCTTACTATTTCCAATGCTGGAGGTCAAGCCCAGGCCTTGTGCATGCCAGGCAAACCTTGTGCCCCTGAGCTGCTTCTCCGGTCCCCAAAGTATTTTTTGACATGTTACATCAAATTATTTGGTGACCACTGGTAAAGGTACACATATTTCCCCAGGTTAGCAGCATAGACAATATCATTCAATTGCTAAATGAATGGCAGTAAAGAGCATCAATGTTTCTTAGTTTGCATTTCTGTTATGTTTATTAACACTGTTGACACAGTTGTGTCTAAGACTTCTGCCTCCATTAATTTTGTATTGTTGCTGTTCATCCATTTGTAATCTTCATCTTTCCTTCACTCATTTCTGGCTTTCCAAAATTTTTCTCTAATTTGAATTTGTATAAATGATATCATAACATATTGCAAAATTTAAGATTATATTATAATTTCAATTATTTATACAGAGCACAGTATTGACTGTAATTACTTTTAACCAGTGGTGTTTTTCATACAACATGTTTTTTATCGGTCAAAGAAGTTGTTAGTAAGTCATATGTTCTAAACACATATCCGCGGATCTTCTTGTGAGTTGCTTTTTGAAGTTAACTCATTAACTATAATGGCACTAATTCATTTTTGTAAACATTCCTTCAAACTAATACAATATTACTAATAACACATAGAAAGATATGTTTTTACCATAAAGAAATAACCAGTGTTTGGGGCTGGTCGAAATGTGTAACCTAATTTAAATATCACACAATACATGCATCATACTGCAGTCCATTAATATGTATAAATTTTATGTTTTTGTGTTCCAGCTTATTTGAAATATAAATTTAATTTTATTAAAAGCTAGCCATCCATTGGGTTGACTAAATAGTATTAATGTATAAACTTCATATTATTTTTGAGGAGACCAGTACTAATTGGTGAATTAAATCACTTTTTTAAAAAAAAAGAAACCTGTGATTTCTTTTATTTTACTCCCAAGCTGGACTTGTCTGCCAGTAATCTCTTTATTTATGTTATATGACAGCTTTAGCACTGTTATAGCAGCAATTAACTACCTCATAACTTAAAATAATACCCACCCTTTTCTAAAACCTTGGATTTGAATATTAATTAAGCAATTAGAGGCACAAGGGACAGACGCCAGATGATGCCTCCTTGTCGAGTTAAGTCAGCAGACAAAAATAATGAATTCTATTAATATTGGACTCAAATTAAATCAAGAATGAATCTCATGTAGCCTAAAATAAAAACTTAAAACCAATCAAAAAAGCAATGTGAGAAATAAGATTGTTTTTGGTGCGTGTGTGTGTGTGTAGGGTCATTTTTATGAAAGTGTTGGCAAATGTTATTAACAAAACCTAAATAAAGGGTAGTCATGCAAGATTTTCACCTTGCAAATGATTTTGAAACCACTGATTTGAGAAAACCCTTCAAAGTGGAACACCACATTACAGCCAAGTGCATGAGGTACAGATGGAAAGTCAGGCCCTGAGCATATGTTTACATTGTATGGATGAATGGTTCATTCTGATCCGTCTTGCTTACTAATGAATCCCCTATCTTTACATAATCCAGACTAGATTATCCAGTCCCCAAACTTCCTGTGCTGAAGTTTGTTACCCTCTTCTTTATCTGTGCAGCCCCTCACCTCCCACCCTCCCAGCCTAGCCTCAGGAAGGACAGCGGCACCGTGAGGTCACGTGGCACTCTCCACGCTGCATTTGCCAACTTTACGGGCCATATCATTAGTTGGTGGAGTAAAGGAAGTAAAGCAGCTATGCAGGAAATACTTGTATTCAAAGGCAAAGGCATCATCTTCTGTGACATGGAAAACTTCTGTTGACTAACAGCTTGGAGAGTAGAGCATTGATTTACCACTCTGTAAGCTCTGCAATCCTACACAGGGGCCTTGAGTGAAGAGATGAGAACTGAAATTTGAAAAATTTTATTTTTTCTGCTATTCTTTGGAAAAAAAGGTGAGGTCCCCTGAGTGCACTGTGTTCTGTGCATAGGCATTGAGTGCGTGTCCGAAGGAAGCAATGCACACCTCAGTACCTTGTGCCTCTCTGATACGGAGGAGTTAGGGAACTGAAAAGAATGTGATGCTTAGCCCTGATGTTGCTAGCAGCTTGACTTGCACTAAAATTTAGGATTTTAGAAAACTCATGAGTAATTCATGAAAATAGAAAACAATTTTGATACCATCCCTCACAGGTTAAAAAAATTTTTTTTTTCTTTTTGAGACAGGGTTTCACTGTACACTTCCGGCTGGCCTCAAACTCGCAGCGGTCCTCCTGCCTCAGCCAGCAGAGTGCTGGGATTACAGGTGTGAGCCACCATGCCTGGGTAGGTTAAAAGTTTTTAATGGAGGTTACTGAGTTCCTTGAATAATCCACTTAGCTCAGTAGCATTGAATGGAAGACTCTTGGTAGAAGCCTTGTCACCTACAGACAATGACTTCGGTTTAAATTTTCCTGTTGTGCCCCTCATAATCTAAGGACATTGGTAGGCAAACAGTAAACAGAATCAGAATGATGGAATCTAATACCTGGGAAGTCTGGAAGTGTTGTTTCTGGAATTACAGAATGGTCAAAGATGCTCATACTAAATGCCCGTAGTTTGTCAAGCAGCAATCCCGGTTACATGAGTATTACCGCGATGATTATGACAGGGTCCTCATCGCAAGCAGCAGTAGTGAAGCCACTGCAAAAAAAAGCAAAACCCATCTAAGTGAGTAAAGTCACAAGACTTGTATAAACCTAGGGAGTTGAGACAACTATTGAATTAATCAAATATCTTGAAGTATCATTTGAAAACAATCCAGCTAAAGGATATCTTTAAATTTTCCTCCTATATATACCCTATCTTGAATTTTTTGTAAGCTTTGAAAGGAAAAACAACACAGTTTACCAAATGGCTTTAATGAAGAAAAATAATTCATCAGCAGCCCAAAGCATGAATCAATACTTTAAATGAAAACTAAGATTTAGGGGTAAGAAAATTATCCAAATCTGAGTAAAGGAATAGCACAAATTTATGGTGACTGTTATCCCCGTTAGACTGATTGCAACAGGCAATAGGACTCAGAGTACCCTAACTGGGACATAAGTGAAAAGAAAAGAGAAAATAACTATATATAGATTAAAAGTAAGAAAATCAACCTGCTGAAATCTAATTTTCAAAACTAGTGGCTGTTTGGAAAAGACTGTCTTTGATGCATCCAGCCAGACAATTTTGGCAAGTACATAGCATCTCCTTTAACTTTAGGGTCAGAAATAACTGAGAAATAAGACACGTGGAGAATGTGGCTTCCAAATGCAGCCAAATAAGTGGCTGATATTTCATCAGTGCAATATATATATATATAAATTTCCCCATCCTTTGGTTCCATGGACAACTGTTACCTGTCTCCACTAGCTAGAGTTAGATACTGTATTGTAGTTTTGCTGCATGTCCCAATGCAGACAAGAATGAAATCTCTCTGTGAATAAGATCACAGAATTTGCAGAGAACATGCTGAGCTTGGTTGAATACATTACTCTATTTGTGAATCATATAAAACACACCTGACCTGAGGAGGAGAGGGTGGTGGGGAAAACCATCCGTGGTTGTTGTAAGCTCGAATCCCTCACAGTCATGCACCTACAGTGCATGCTTCAAGGCTACTCAATTTAGGACATATTGACTCCTGTGAGAGAGAGTATGGGGGTCTTGGCACATCTGGAGTGAGCAGGGTGCAGAAGAGTGGATGATACTTACTCTACACTGGACATTAAGAACTGTACGGTGAACCCTTGGAATGCTAAAAATGTCATATGAAGTTTCATTACTTCTACTTTAGAGATAAGAACACGGAGATGTAGAGCTGTGAAATAATACACAACAGGTCCCACAGGTAGCAAGGGGCAGAGCAGAGATCAGATGGAACTCAGCTTCCAGCCAAAGTCATCCGGCTCACCCTATTCTCCCACGAATCCCCACAAGGCGCAGAGGACAGAGAAGGGAGAAGCAGTCAGTCTCTCAGGACTCTCAGTCCTCTCTCCCTACCCCAGCCCGAGGCAGAAAACCCCCCTCATCCGTCTACAGAAACAGTGAAGCAGAGCGTTTCGTTTCCTTCATTGCCACGTCTATCCCCACAGGCCCTTGCTATCAGCCCATCTCATGAATAATGGCAGAGGAAGGGTTGGAAGTAAGTTCTGAAAGCTGCCCTTGTTCTCTGGCTAACAAACCCCATTTCTCACAGCTACTTTTTGTTGCAGGTTGGCTCATTTTTCATCTGATTTCTGCATCCTTAGCATGTCACTGTGTTTTTGAGTTAGCAATCTATCTGAAAACTTTCAAAAGAGAGAAAGGAGGGAAAAAAAAGAATAAGCTACTATCCTCATTTTGTTCTCACTCCCTTCCCTAGAAAAGTGACTTCAGAATCCCAACGTTTGGGGAAAGTTGAAGCACAAAGAAAAGCCTACATGCACAGACCAAGACAATAAAGGGCGAGTTTGGAAGGATGTGAGTTCTGGCCTCTTGAGTGCCACTGGGGTGTACTTGGATTCCTGTATCCCTGCTCCAATTCTGTTGCCTTCTTTCCTCCCCTCATGTTTCCATGATTACTTGGTCCATAAATCAAGCAGCTGCAGCACTAATTACTTCTTTTTACCTCTAGTGCTAGTTGTTTAAAAAAAAGTACCTTTGCCTAAGATTTACTGCAGCATTCTAATCCTGTCTGGTGAGAATTGGTCATAGAAGTTGGCAAATGCCAGTTTCTTATGTTCTGTGACTTGATGGAAGTTAAGAAGCCATCATCCCAGCTCACACACACCTTGCATGAAACAAAATAGCCTTTGACCTGGGAGACCTTCTTTCCTCTGCCTCTACCAACACCCAGCTGTGTCTGCTGGTGCCTCCTCAAACCTCTCTCTAGGAGCAATCTCTCAATTTCTGAGCCAATATTGGACAGGTTAGAAATACGTGAAGCAGGGTGACTAATATTGATTACACTCGAGCATCTGCTCTGTGACAGGTGGTATTAAGCATTATTCATACCACAAATGCCATTAGTTCTCTTATTTTACAAATGAAAAAAGTAAACCAGGAAATAGTTGAACAGTGTCAGCCTCAGTGACTGATGGAACTGAAATTTACATCATGTCTAGGATGTCCACACATCCTTGATGAACAAAGGCAGACCCATGTTGTATTTATCAACTTAATATTAATTATCACAGCAGTTATTAACAACCCATAGCTGCACTCTCAAATGTGAGTTATTTGCTCACCTGGCCAGTATCCTTATCTGAGCAGGAGTCCTGTGGCTCCAGCCATGCTTTCAGTTCTCATTCTCTTGAGCCACTTTTTGCTTCCTCTTTAAAGTCTTAATTGTTTCCACCCAGGCAAGAGATCTGGCATAAAAATGCTATGGGACCAAGATATCCCTGCACACAATACATTAAAGTCTTTCATTCTCTGAAATTGGGACAGCTTTTAATTCTGAGCTTCAGCTAGTTTGCCCCTCAATAATTTCTGTCACTCAGTCTGGATTTCTAGCATTCAAACTGCTATGGAAATAGAGATCTTCACTTAATTAATTGGAGTGTTAGTAGTGATAATCAAAATCCTGACCAAACCCTTGGAGAAAGACTAAGATTAGCTATTTGTAGCCCCTGAACAACTTGGGGGACATTTTCCATGTGCAAAAGACCCTGATGCTTTTGGTTTCAGCTTGATTTAGTGTGAGTTCTTACACTTTGATTGAAAAATGGAAGCATATGTAAAGGTGAAAATGTAATAGCGATAGCAGAAGGAAAACTCCGTGTGTCAGCAGGGTGAAGCACAGTCTTGTGGCTACCAAAACACTAAAGAGCTCTTGGGTTACATGAAAATAATCGCAATAGTATTGTTATATGACAGCCTACTTTAAATTCTGCTGATCAGAGAAATCCTGTGAAGGTCTCTTCTTTCAAGATGAGCTACTTTGTCGTTGACATGATCAAACAATTTACTCCATACCTGTTTATTGAATACCTACTGTTTACTAGGCACCTGTGCTGGTAATATGCAGCTCTGTGTGCAATAATGGAGAGTCTAGCAGCACGGGCTGCTACTGAGAAAATCTTGTCCTACCCGCTTCCCTCCTATGTTGAAGCTCTAACTCCTGATGTGATGCTATTAGGTTCTGGGACCTTTGGGAGATAATTAGGCTTGATAGTCCCATGAGAGAGATGGAACTATCTCCTGATGAGATTAGTACCCAAGTAATAATAAAGGCAAACACCAGCACTCCCTCTTTGCCACTTGAGGATGCAATAGATGTGGACCATGCACAAGTCAGGAAGGAGCATCTCACCAAGAAGAAAATCTTCCAGATCATAATCTTTGCCTTCCTAGTTTCTAAAAATGTAATTTGTTTTTCAAGCTAACCAAACTATGGTATTTTGTTAAAGTAGCTTGGTTTAACTAAGACATGGAAACAGACCTATACCTAATGGTTGCACAGATATAAATTTAGGGCAGTGAAAGAAATGCACAGTATTTTTGCTTCTTTGTTTACTTTTGCTTTTGTTTTTCATTACTGGAGATTGAACCCAGGGTCACCACAATGAGCTACATTCCCAACCTCGCTCTGAAAGCCTAGATATAGCTGACTTGAGAAAGGAAGAGAGGACATCCAGGCTGAAGAAAGAGTGTTCACTAAGGTCTTGAATCAAGGAAGAGCCCATTAGCTGACTAAAAGAAATGTTAAATCAAGGGAACTGTGAGTTAGAGAAGACCAGGTGGTGAAGAAGAGCGGAGTGAAGCCCATGATGAAACCTTTTCAGACAACCCGCACTATGAAAGAAGGATTAGCTGGGCAGAGTTTCACTCCATAGGAGTTTTGGAATGATATTTTAATTTAAAGCAAATTAGAACTTTAGGAAATCTATTGCAACTACACTTGTAGAGTTCCTGAGAACATGGCATTTCCATTTTTAAAAAGTGATTTTCTTCTTTGCTTTGGCCCTTGCAAGGAAGATGCAAAAACTGTAACATGTGGATCTCTTGTTGGCTGAGATTAGTGTCAACTGCCTGCATGCAGTTTGAACCAAAAGGTTCATGCCCATTTCATTATGCAAAATGATTTTCATCCACCTGTAAGGATCCCTTAATTCTTAACAGTTCCAGCATTCCTGAAAAGTCCAAGTCTATAGTCTCCTCTGAGATTCAAGGCAAACTCTTATGTATAATTACTTATGAAAATCAAAAGGAAAGTTAAATTACTTCCAAAGTACAAAGGCAGAAATTAAACATTCCCATTTCAAAAGAAAGGAATAGGAAGATAGAATAGAGGAACAAAGCCCAGCAGAGTAAACATTAAATCTGTTATCTCCATGCCCAGGACCTGGCATAGGTATGGTGAGATGTGAACTCCAAGGATTTGGTTGGCCCTACCCCTGTCACCTTGCTAATTACTGCCCATATGCTCTGGGCAGTAAGTTTGGCTCCCCTCACTAGGTCTGATTTTTTTTCCTCAGCAGATGTTTCAAGCTCCTGGTATCTCTAACTTCCTGGGGATTCTATTGCTTCTTCAACTTTGTTCTCGTAGCCTCAAGCACTACTCTCTCAGGGGCTCTTGGCAGAAACTGTGACTCTGTCATATATTTTTGCTTGTCCTCCCAGGCTTTTGTGTGAGATCTTGGTGGAAGCCTCTGTAACCCAGTATCTCTTGCGTTCTGCACACCTAAAAAAACCAGCATCTTGTAGACACTGCCCAGATCTGTCTCCTGCTAAAGCAATACCAGGGCCCCATTGAACCACAGCTGCAGTAACCTTGGAGTAGCTGGATGATTGAACTCAGAGAAAAGTTTCCTTTCCTTACAGAGCCTTGAGTAAGTAGGATGTCCTGGTGCTCTCTTCTCCTAGCAAAGCCTTTCCAAGAGTTCACCCTTTTGTTCTCTTCAGCCTGTGAAGGGTGAGATCTGGTCAATTCCTGAAATGCCTTCAAGCCATCTTTCTTATTGCTCCAGTGCAACAGACGTGGCTTCTTTTTAATGCTAATATTTTCAGCAACTATAGTTTTCTTGGCCCCTACTTTGCAGATACCACTTTTCCAGTGAAGCTGCAAATTTCCACATCATTTGGCTCAAGTTTTTCTTTCTGATTGTCAGTATAAATCTGACTAAAAGCAGCCAGAAATGTTCATGCCTCAATGTTGGGTTCCCTTGAAACTTCCTCCACCAGATGAATTATTCTGTCACCTTCAATTCAGCCTCACCCTAAATCTTAGAACGTGGACGTAACACAGACAAATTATTTGCCAAAATGAAGCAAGCATGGTCTTTGGCCCAGTATCTATGAGTCCCATATGAAATTTCATAAGCCTGGCCTTTACTGACATTATTTTATGTACATTCTCATCTTTTGAGGTCCCACAGTATCTTCCATCAGTATCTGCTTAACATTCTAAGACTTCTCAGCTGTCCTCTCCAAACCTTTCCACAAACCAGCTCCACAGTTTCTGAACCACATGATCCGTTATAGCCACAGCAACAACTTTTTCAGCTTCAGTTTTCTGTCTTTGTCTCTTTCCTGCCACTGAAAGAGTTCCTGACACCTGCAATTTAAAGGAAAGGTTTATTTGCCTTGTGAATGTCAGAGGATTCCGTGTATGGTCAGTGGGCTCCAAGACAGAACCAGGACAAACAGCTGTAGTGGAGGGGAGCTGCACCCACAGCAGCCAGGAAGCAGAGAGAGAAGGGAGCAGCTGGAAATACGAGTACACCTTGGAGGTCGGGCCCCAACTGCCCTGGCTCCTTCCCCTCCAGCCAGCTCCATCTCCCAAAGCACATTCGGCTACGAGCTCATTAGTGGGCAAATCCCTTGATGAGTATAATGTCCCATAATCCAATCACCTTCTGAAAACCCCACCTCTGAACATGAGACTTTGGGGAGTTTTAAATCTAAAATGACAACAATCAGACATCTGAAAGTGACTTGGCCTGGTGATACTAGCTTACAGGCTTGCATGAGATTTGAGGGAAGCCGTCAGTTCATGCTACTTTTAGCAGAAGGCTTGATGCACGCCGAGGATCTGGCTTCCAAAATGGCACACTCTGAATGGCAAACGACAAGAGATTTCATAAACTTCCCTACAGTCGTTTGCAGGAAAAACTAAGTTTTCCGCTACATGGATTTCATCATAAGACTGATTATGACAAGATAGCTAAGACAATTATACTGCTAATTTCTATTGCTTTATTGAAAGGAACAGTTGATATTTAATTGGTTGATCAATCTTATATGCCTATATTTGTTTACCTGGTATCCAATTTGAAGATAACACTATGTAATGCAATAACCATTGTTGATTTCCTATCACTTTGTCTGAAATTCTGTATTGTTTTTATGTTGTTTCCTTTCTGTTTGTCTGTTTGTTAAAGTGTTTTGGCTCTTTTACCTTTAAAATAAAAAAAATAACTGATTATGACATGGATTGGGTTTGCTTAGAGTGAGTGAGTGAGTGATCCTTGAATGAGACGGAAGAGATAGCCCCAATGCTACTTATGTCCATAGAAGGGACACAGCATCACTTATGTAGCACAGTATTGCTTGTATTGACCAACTGTGATAAAACATGGAAGGACGCCAAACAAGGGCATATGACCCCAGAAAGCGGAAATCATTGGAGACCATCTTTAGAGTTGACTACTGCATTCTCCATGGACCTCTTTGAAGAAAAATGTAGCAGAGACTTTGGTTTAAGAAACCGCTCATTAAAAGGTACCAATTATATAACTGTGCCTGGAATAACTAGAGAGCTTTTGCAAAAGAGATTAGTTTAGTCATAGACTTGCAGACAGTGTTATCTTTAAAAGAGTGTGCTCGACGTTGACAGGAAGACACTCCAGGACGGTGAAAAGGGAAAAGAACATATATGTTTAAAAAAGTTCTGCTGTGTTCAGGAAAGCACAAGCAGGCCAATCTGATGAAAGCATAGAGACAGTCAGAAATATAAATATGGGCCAGATCACAGAAGACTTTAAAAGCCATGCTCAGGAGGGTAACTTCCATTGTTCGTTGTGGAATATCTGTGAAGTTCTGCAAGGGCTGCATTTATAAAACCTGATTTGTGTCATAGAAAGGTTGTCCTGGCCATAATGAGGAGATGGGAAGCAAAGAAATCAGTTACCACTTTACAGCAGAAATAGAAGGAAGAGGTCATTTCCAAGGGACTGTTTAGAGGTCAAATACAAAGGAATTGGCCATTAACTTGTGGGAGACACAATGAAGTAAGACATTAGTGAAGCTACAAGCCTGTGCTTTGAACACCAGCGAACTGAGAGGTACAGCAGGTTCTCTGCAGGGTGATACAAAGTTATGAGTTCAAGATACTTTTGAAAAATGCATTTGATAAGTGTTTTTCAAAACATTTAGTGGAAACTTAGTCTCATTAAAACTTCAAAAAATAAGTTTCTGTTGTTAAATAAGTTTAGGAAATACTATAAATATTATGCCTTTGGAATTTACAATGCATATAAATACATTAAAAATAAAATTTTTTGGTTTGCTCTGTTTTCAATAAGGAAAGACATGTATTCTCAAGGTAATGTTTTCAAAACATATTTAGCAGTAAAATATCCTTTTTACTTAACGTCTACACCAGCACACAGCAAAGCTAGCCTGCTAGATAATGGTTTACAGTCCATAACAATTTCCAGGTTGCCCAACGCATCACTAATGTCTACAAAATTTGCCAACAATGACACTACAACGAGGCAGTTAACATTACTTTATTTTTACATTTATCATAGTGACATTTTCTGGAACCAATTTTGATTTGAATTTGCAAATAGCAGCAAACCGATTTTTATTCTTTTAGCTATTTCCATATTTGCAGTTTTCCCTCAGGAAAACATATGTAATAATGTTTGTAAAACCATGCAATGATTTTTGTACCCTCAGCCACAAAATGTATCCTTGCTGAGAATCTTACCAAGCTTTTGGTCTGACTGAGTAGTTACCTGCCCACAAAGCACTGTCCCATGTTAAAATGGGAAATGGGAAATACATCATGGCTTGATAGTAAGCGATGTGTCTACCAGTGTTTTTCAAGTGACTACTGTTTGCAAGAGCTTAGCAGCAGGCTAGCATTGAAGGTCTTCACTGGGTCGCGTGCCCATCACTTAGGAGAAGGTTTGCAAAGCTGAGAGCAAAGGTGGAAATCTATGATGGCTCCTAACGCTGAACTGAAAGTATTCCTTCACTTGCAAATAAAATGAAACACTGAAATAACTTGCTTTTGTTGTACAGTGGTTTTTAAGCTGTAAACTTCAAGTTAATACTCCAAAGAGCCCAGTATGTAAAATGGAGAAGGAACAGTACACTAGTAGAAAGTCCAGCTCTGTGGCAAGGCTTGGACTAGGTAAACCCTGGTTGTCCTCTTTATTGCTAAAGTAATATAAATTTGTCATGCTTGTTTCTTCATTTAGAAAATGGAGGTCGTGACACCAAGGGTATATGATTTTGTGAAAATTAAAAGAATGACTCAGAGAAACTTTTGATTAATATAAGCTATTGTCATTACCAGCAAAAAGGCAGTTCACACACACAAAACCCTTTATTACCCTAATATAAAAAATATAGACTTTACAGTAGTAATAGAATAATGAACATAGCTTAGACTTAAAGAGTGTCCTAGAATATGTAAGCAGTTCCACAGTCCCAAGCCCATTAATAATAAAGCAAAGCTCTCTATAGAGAATCACGTTAGCAGGGCCATGTCCAGCCGCTGGTGGGAAACGGGTGAGTACAGTGAGCCAGGCTAACTCAGGACCCACAGCCATTAGTGAGAAATAACAGATGGTGTCTCATTTTTTTGCTATAGGCAAAGAGCCAAATGACATGACTAAATAGAAAGACAGCCCCAGAGGATTGCATTTGGTCTCCTACTGAGCACAGAGACTGAAAGGCAGGGACATTTTTAATAACCTTTCTTTGACAAGCTTAAAGCCATTTAATGCTTAAACCTGTCATACATATCCAGCCAGGAGAACAGGCCTCCAGAGAAAACCCTTCAGCACATGGTCTCACCTCTTAATGAAAAAATTAAAATTGCACACACACATAAAAAATGCATTATACAGCAAGGACACCAAATATGAGCTACACATTTAAATAGAAACAGTCCTCCATGGCAAGCTTCTGGACCTGCTCCTTGTTCAGCATTGGATGAAAAGTTGGATTTCCATCCAGTCATTATTCAAATAAAAACCTTAAGGGGCTCGTATCTGCTTTAGCTGAAATTTCGGTTCAGGCTAATTAGAAGGAAATGTATTGTAAATTATTATGTGTTGTAAGCCTACCCCAAAAGGAAGAAAAAGAGAAGGAAAGAAAATGAACTCACAATTCTTTATGTATTCGGTTTCACTTTTTCATCGAGGCAAATGAAAGAGAAAATCAGTGCTTCATTTTAACAGGTGTTGAAGTTAATGGGCGAAAATCAGTGAACATCACAATTATAATATTTATTATTCTGTTATTCTAATATTAAGCATTAGTGAACAAGTGATTCTGGAAAAAATTCACCATAACAAATGTATCTAATAAATTGTGTTTGTTTTCCAACAAGTCAGGGCATAAAAGCATTAGTCTGGACATGGATTTGATTGCCCCTGGAGTCCCAGGCTTCATCTTGTCCCAGCTGTTTCATTTCTCTTCTCATCACCAAGTCATTACAGCAGAATAACTCTTTACTTCTCTATAGCTCTGTACGAATATGAGGACACTGGAGAGACTTTTGTGCTGAGCAAAGGTTTGAAGTTGTGCATTTAAATCTTATTGTAAATGTTTATTTGTCAGAAGGGAAGAGACAGAAAAAAACTGAAAAATATCATTTTTATTATAACTTGCCTATTACGAGAAGAGTAATTTTATAAGGACTGAGACTGGGGAAAATCACATTTTAAAAAACAGTCAAATCATATCTGTTTAGTACTGTGCATTAACAGAATTAAATAAACAGGTGTACTCTTTGCTATTTCAAGAAAGACACAAAATAACAGATAACAGATACACACTTCTTTTAACCTGTCAAACTAAAATGATGCCACGCCTACAGCACATGCGCATCTGTAATTCCTATAAGACCATAAATTCCGTGAAGGAGGAACTTATTCATCTTTATTACAGAGTTCCCATGACACCCGGGCATGGTAGGTGTCCCAGGTCTCTGTTGAATGCTAATGTAATCAGCAACAAGCCCGGGACACAAATACACGAGCACAACGAAGCCATGGGAGCCAGCTGAATCCCGCTTCATCCCGGTTAGATCAGAGTTAGACTGCAGTTGAAAACTGAGTCCCAGTAATTGA
This sequence comes from Chinchilla lanigera, assembly GCF_000276665.1. NCBI lineage: Eukaryota > Metazoa > Chordata > Mammalia > Rodentia > Chinchillidae > Chinchilla > Chinchilla lanigera. The sequence goes on from NW_004955476.1 coordinate 3,017,244, forward strand.
CAGGAAAGATATTCAAGCTCATCGCCTCATTCAGCCTTCATCTTTCCTCCTGTGTCCTTTCCTTATAAATGTGTAGGATGTGTTTTCCGCTGTCTTCTGCTATCTGGAACATCCACGGTTATTTTGGTACCTTGTGTCATTCTTACTTTGATGAACCCGCCCCTTACACTGGTTGATGCTGCTCCTGATCATTCCGCTAAGACTGCTGCTTCTGGTTTAAGCTAGATAGTAAGTCTTCAAAGAAATGATTATGGACAAAAGTATTATGGGCAACTTATAAATATAAGGTTTTTTGAATCACTCATTCACTTTCTGAATCTCATAAATGCAATTATTAAGGAACTTGAAACAGAGCTGGGTTAGGTAAACTCTGCTAATTTTTCTGCATATAAAAATACATACTCCACAATTAAATTAAAACATAGTGTTTTGTAGGATACAATGGCACATCCCATTCCAATGGTGCATGGCTCTTAACATTGTCTTATTTTTTTCTGATAAATTCAAAATCATAACTCCCCTCTGGGCCTCCGTCAATTCTTCTCTACCAGAATTAGGCTTCCCTTACAGACCCCCTATTTAAACATTGTTCATGAGAGTCCAACCTGAATTAGAGTAATACCATTTCTCCCACTTGAGCTAAAGTGACCTAAGGGCACATAAAACCTGCATGTATTCATCTTTACATCTTTGGGTATAGTACAACTTCCAACATAGTGCCTGATGTGAGGGTCAATTAGACAGTTAAACAAGAACAGCAATCCCTTGTCTTTCTAGTCCACAGAAGGAATCAAGGACTAAGACTTGTGTAGCACATTCCTTCAGGATCTGCTTAAAATATATCAAGCTTATAGATCACATTTTCATACTTAAAATTTACATGTTAAGTATGACAACATTGCTGTAACAAGTAACTTATAATTGGGTTTACTTGGGAAAGATAGTGCTGATGTCCTAACATTTATCTAATGTTCTTCTGGGAGAAAGGTCAATGAGCTCTTATAGCCTTGTGTTAAAACTGACGTGAAAATTGGATTTAATAATGCAAACAATTAATGATAATAAAATCTCATATATATTTGTGTGTGTGGTTTTACCATCACAATACTAACTTATCTCAAATTTTTTTACCATGACCTTTAACAATAACATATTTAATTAGTGTGTATTTACTGGGGCCTCCCTCCATGCCAGTAACTCTACTGAGGGCTGGTGTTACAAGAATGAACCAGAAAGGAAGACCCTGTTCTCACAGAGTTTATGATTCAGGAAGAATGAAGAGGATGTGGATTAATCAACCATTCATAAACATCAAGTTAAGCATGATAATTTTGGAATTACAGAATACTATGTATTTAAAGGCCGTTAAAAGGAAAAAGGTTTATATTCATTTTGTAATGAAAGACTTTATGGGGGAAATTTTTTCTTTACATTTAGCCTAAGTTCAGTTTTAAAGAGTTCTGGCCTTATCTAGGTCTGCCAGGGTCATGCCTTAGAAAGTGAAGAATCCAAGCTTGAACTGAGGACAACACTACACGCCTAGCACTTAGCAGAGTGTCTGAAACACATGAAATTTTTTTTGATTCTTCATGTGACAAGCAATGCCAGAAGTAGATACATTAACCATGACTTTTATCCTGGAAACTACCCAGTGAGCTGTACATTAGCATTATCATCACTACTTACAGATTAGAATGCTAAGGCTCAAAGAGTTCAAGTAACTTATCTAAGACCCTCAAGAGACTAATGGCGGCTCAGATCCAAATCTTGGCTGGTCTGCACCCAAGTACACAACTCCTTTCCTCATTGTATTTTGTAATCTCACTGCTTCCTTAGCACTTAATACTACCTACATATTCCAGGATACTCACTTTTTTCTCTGTCTGAAAGCTTCGAGGGACTTTGGACCTGTTCCCGACTGTCATATTACCAGAATTTCTTTTGCTACCCTTGACCTGTCTGGATACCTTCAATTCTGCTCTTCTTTTTCTAACTTCCTCAGTTCTCTTCTAATCTTCCTGATACATCGCAGGAGCTCTTTTTATTGCTAGTAACCAGTAACTGTTCCACTTGTAAAATTGATTCTGTAATATTTTTCCTATGATGCATTTTAAGACATAAAAGTTTGAGTGCTATAGAAAGAATAACAGAACAGCCTGCTGTGGAGGAATAACACTGAAAGCACGGAGACAATTTTTGGACTCAGGGTAATACAAGTTCCATTCTCAGCTCTGCTGACTTGTGTATCCTTCTTACATCCTAGTACCTCAGACTCTTTACCTGTAAAAATGAGTGTAAAATATTTATTTTAGAAATTAAATTAGGTAATGCATTTAGTTTCATGGCTTATGGCTTGGTACATTCTTAAGAGGCTCAATAAATGTAACTCCTGGTGAATATCAATATTCAGATATTTTAATTAAATAGCATGGCAAGCTTCTTAATAAAAAATATACTGAAAAGCTCCAAATAACATTATACTCTGACTGTGGATAAACTAATGGCAATATCTTAATATTTAAGTGAGACATATGCAACCAATTACAGATCCATTACACTTTATTTTTTATAAATATGAGCTTGGCTTATATCCCAAACTCTTTTTACATTGATAGCTACCAATAGTTCCTAAGGCATTTTCAAAGTTATAGGGAGGAGATTAGAAAACACAGTAGTTGGTCTTCTAGAAGGCACTCAGTAGAGTCAAAGTTGACCTGTGAGATTCATACAATAGAAAAGATGTCACATAGAGTGACTTTCAAGGTAGGTCAGCAAAAGCAGAATGTTTGCCTTGGTCTGTTGAAAGTCTCACTCTGCTGACACCCTGTGAGGAGCAGTCCTGTGCAGATCCCCTCAAGGATAGAGAGGGGACCCTCCTACCAGCTACCTGCACTAATTTGCCAGACACTGAATAATATCCCTTGGAAATGGCTCCTTTACCTTTGAGCCAGTAGATATAGCAGTGCCAGCTGACTTCACACTTCAGTTTCATGACAGAACCTAAACCAGAACTGATCAACTAGTAGATCCCAAATATATGGTCTGCAGAAATAGCAACCTAAATAAGTGATTATTGTAGCTTTGGGACACTCAGCGGTGTGATGTTTTATCCCACCTTTGTTAATACAAAAAGAGAGAGGCTGATCCCAGGACTGGTCTCTTGTTTGACTCTGTGCATGTGACCACTTCCTTGCTGTTCTGTAATAACTTCTGCCTGAACAACTGCTACTTCTTGGAGAGTCCTTGACTTAGTCACAGACATCCAAGTACGTTTTAGTCTCCCTCCATAAGTAGGCAGTTTCCAGTTAGTGTGACCTTCAGGTTTCTCCTGAGTCTTGCTGCTACTCCTTGTCCATCATTTTAGTTCTTCTCTGTATTCTTTATTTTTTTGTTTATATATTGATTTACATGAATTGAACTTATAAGGTCATGCTCTAGCTATGTGCAGCTTTTCTCAGGCCATGTTTGCATGGAACATAGATCCCAACAGCCACCGTTTTGTTCTCATGGCCTCTTGGAGCAAGTGAAAGTGAGTGCAGGAAGAGAGGACACAGTACTCCAGGTCTTTCATGAATTTTGCTTTTGTTCTCATACAGTTATTTTACCATTTCTTAGCGTCATGAATTATTAAGCAGAGGTCAGTTTCACAGAATTCTGTAGCTACATATCAATCTCGCTTTATTTTTTATTATGTACTTATGTTTTATCATACTAATGATCCCCAGAGAATGGATTATATAGTACTTTCTCATACAACCCCTACATATCTGTTATGCTTGGTACATTATGTCAACTTGAGAAGTCTAGAGGCCTAACCATGTAACTCAACTGTTCTACATCTTGGGGTGAAAAGGACATGTCCTTGCCGCTCTAGGTTATTGTTCATTGTGTCCACTTGAGAAGTTATAAGTTCATCTAAGTGATTGAGCAGGGGTCAGGGTCCTTTGTGAACATCCTCAGCTTATGGAAGAGCAGGGCATGGAGATGGTGTGAGGGGACAACTGGCATACAATATAAGGGAGGAAAAGAAGCTTGCTTCCTCCCTCTCTGCTCTTATTGTTTTGCTGTCTTCTGCCGCCTTGAACAATTGCCCCTGTACCATGTGCCACCCTTCCTTGGAGCCTGCTGATTATGGACTGAAACCTACACAAGCTATGAACTAAATAAACCTTTCCTTTCTTAATTTTGGGCCTCAGATATTTTGTCTCAGCAATGAGAGAAAAGCAACTAAGACAATGTCTAAGATGTTCAAACACTTAAGGTACCTGGAATGTTCAAGTAAGATTCCAAAACAATATTTTCACCACTAAATTTTACCTACTGTATCATCAATAATCAGTACGGTTCAGAGGAAAATCCAAAGAAGACAAGGAATTAGAGTTCTGTGTGACTTTGTACACTGTGTTTAACCTTATTTAGCTTCAATTCATCAGTAAAATAATACCTGCCATGCAAACTTATAATGAAGACAAAATTTAAAATTGGTCCCACATACTCCAAAATGGTAGCAATTTCTAGAATACTTTTCCCATAGGCCAAAGCACTATGCACTTTCTCCTTATTTGCCCATGCAGATGCAAGTAATTTGCTCTTTATTCTTTTTAAAGTGATCATAAGGTTTTTGGAAAATGTCAAGATGATTGCTTCAGTTAAAGGAATCTCAAGGAAGGCATCTGCAGTGGTCTTAATCTGAGTTCTGCATAAGTCATTAAAGTTTCTACAAGTCATCTAAAGGTTATTACAGATTATGAGACAGCTCCACAGGCCCCAACAGCTATGTAATATGGCCTTCACTTAAATGATCTGCATTTGTTTTAATCTGTATTGTTTCCTCATCAAGGGCATGAGTCATGGAAATTGACTTCCTGGTTTCAGATTCCATCATGGCCATTTGCAAGTTCATGATACATTGCCTAGCCCTCAACTAACATGAGTGTGTCTGAAATAGAGGTAATAATAGTGTCTTCTTCATTTGATTTTTAAGGGGATTAAAAATCCCCTTAAAATCCCCTGTGGCACATATGGTGTCCTCAGCGCATTCCTTGAGACAAGCAAAATTAATTACTATTCTCCATTAAAATCCCAACAGATACATTGCTGCTCTGGACATGCCTCTTTGTGTCACCTTTAGAATTTACCTTTCCCATTCTTTCACAGTTAAAAGAATAAATTCCCCATTTCCCACTCACTAGGTGAGTATCACCTACAATGCTCCCTGTGCAACACAGATTTTAAAATGTATTCACGACGTTCTCTAGAAAACAATATTAAATCCATTTTTAGCTCATATTGAAGGGTATCTCAAACTCAAAAAAAATTGTTCTATCACTTTATTAAAATACTCTTAAGGAAGAAGCTACACTATATATAGCTAATTAGATACAATTTGATTCTTTTCCTATTAGAAGTCCACACCTGTCACATGTCTTAAAATGACATGATCTTCATGGTCTTTGAAGACACTATGGTCTACAAGCGTTTTCTAGGTAATCTCTGAAGTTCATTTGTTACAGTTTGTAGATTAGCAAACGTATGGAGTTGACATCAAAGCTCCTGTGTGAAGGGAATGGGAACTGAGCTGAGTCTCTGAGTGTTTTCTTGGAATCTAACCACTACTGCTAGGTAGGATTCCATCAGAGAAAGCCTGGCACATCCAGTCATTGAGGCAGAGCACTTCCATGCATGAGCCACACATGTCCAACATGGAATGCTCTTGGCGACACACGAGTTCTGTCTTCTGCAAAACTGTAACTGAACCTGACCCCTAATCTGTGGGAAATGAGCAATTGGTTGTGGTTATCATGAGTGAACTTGCCATCGTGTGATGTGAATTTATCATCTCCACTTTTAAAAGCAGAGCTTGGTCAGAGCAATGAGAAAGTTAGATAACAGGAAGCAAATGTTCTCATACTTTTCATTCTACACTTATGAGCAGAGTTTATATGGGGGGCTGAGAGGGAGAAACAGAATCAGGCACAACACTTTGATCGGACCAGTTTCTTAAACTTTCTTTGTCTAAATGCTTTTATCATCTTAGGGAAATTAAAATGATAAAATCCCATGATATTCACAATAACCATGGAGCACATATAATCTCTAGTAATATTTTTAAAAGTTGAAACAATACACACATATTGCTTAGAATTTCTGAGTGTTTGTGTATGCATGTCTGCCTGTGCGTGCACATGTGTATGTGTGTGTATTTGTGTGCTCCAGTACCTCTCCTGGAAAGTAACATTAATGCATTTGACTTTTTCTTGCATATCTTTCCAGAAAATAAAGCACATTACAACATATACATGGATGCCTTTGGCTAGAAAGAATTATATGACATTCATTTTATATCAGGCTTTCTCCCTTAATAAATCGAGATGAAAATCTGCTTCCTAACTTTGTTAAGGGTGTACATTTCCCAATCTGTCTTATTCTATTTTTAGACTATATCAGTTAACAAGTTTTAGGTAGGAGCTTGTTGCATCTGTTTTAATTAAAAAATAATGTCTCCAATAAATTATCTCCCCCACTCTAAGATAATATTTAATCCTTTCTCTCTCTCTTCAGATCTCTCCCTTTTCAGTTCTACTTTCAACCAATAATGTCACTTTATTACTCATTAAAAAAATAGAAGCATAGGATGGTTTATTCATCCCTAAACAAACTCCTCCACCCCATTTACACAAATACTACCGAGTTCTTCGCTATTACACTGCAGGAAGTACATCTCTTTCTGCTGAAATCCAGCTCCTCCACACGTGATCTATATCTCATCCTTTCTGACCTACTCAGATATAGGCAAGGAGTTGACGTAGCCTATAATATCACCATGAAACTATTCATTATTTCTCCACTTGTCACCCTCCTCTTTCCTGTGCTACCATTCTCTCCTTCTCTTCTAAATCTGCCCACCTGAGCCATCTACACCAATAAGCAAAATAAAACGAACCTGTATCTCTGGTGTCATGAGTTGTTAAAGTGTATTCTTTCCCAATTTTTATGTTGAAATCCTAACCCACAGTACCTAAAAATGGAATATGTTCTTATTTGGGAATTGGGTCACTGCAGATATTATTAGTAAAGATGAGGAATGAGGTGAGACCTTAATCCAATATGATTGGTATTCCTATAGGCACGAGATTTGGGAATGCAATTACACACACATACACACACACACACACACACACACACACATGCACACACACATACACATGCAGAATGAAGTGTGAAAATTTAAGTAGAGATTAGTGTGTTATTTCCACAAAGTAGTACATGTCAAATATTGCTAGTGAACCTCCAGAAGCCAGGAAAGGGTGTGATAAATGTGCTGCTGAAATGAGCACAGCTGAGGAAAGATATGGAACTGACTCTTCCTCACAGGCCTTGGAAGGAATGAGCTGTGCCAGCATCTTGACCTTAGACCTCAGCTTCTAGAACGAAAGACTCCATTGGTGGTATTCTACAGCTGGGAGAAAGCTCGCCAGGAAGCCCTTCATCCTATGGCCCTCTTTTCCTGTTCTATTTTACATAAAACTTAGATTTCAAGTCTTTTCACCTTAGAGTGTTTTACTTCTGATTTCACTCTTTTTGAACATCACTTTCTATTTTAACAAGAAATATAGTCACATAGTTTTTAAAAATACTATGATAAAGAGGCTTACATTGAAAAATGACAAATTCCAGCTTCAAAATTTTCATCTAGTTTTATCCCTCAGAGACAGACACTTTCAGCTGTAGCTGTTTTTTTCTCTGTTCAGAAAAGTCTAATCCAATCAAGAACATGAAATGTATTTATATGCACACAAGAAAGAGCCCACTTACTTGTCTGCCTTGTTTTTGAATATCCACTAGCAGGGTACTGTGACAGGTACTTCCTTTGTATATGTTACTTTCAGTCTTTAGAGTTAGATCTCTATTTCCTTTCAGTGCATGAGGGTACTAAAACTCAGAATTTTGATGATACAAAGTTAACTTTAAGACGCAGGAAATTAATTCCTCCTCAACATGACATATCAGTAATAGTAAGTGACATTTTAAACAAGAGTTAGTAGAGAGCAGAAAATTTCAAAAATTTCTAGTAGAATGTATGCTCATATTTATAAATAATATTCACACACTATTGCTTTTTGAAAAAAATTTCAACTAATTAGGGGTTAAAATAAATTACTATTACTTTTCAATAAACAATTGTAACTAATTTTACCTAATATTAACTAACTAATCTGGAGGTTCACTAGCAATATTTGACATACACTACTTTGTGGAAACAACACACTAATCTCTCCTTAAATTTTCATATATCATTATCCATGGGTATGTGTGTGTGTGTGTGTGTGTGTGTGTGTGTGCATGCGTATGTGTGTGGTTGTGTTCCAAAGTCTCCTTCTATTGGGATACCAACTATAGTGGATTAAGGTCTCACCTCATTCCTCATCTTTACTAATAACCTAGCAATCACTTTGCAAATGTATATAAATGAAATTTTGAATCACTGAAACATGTCAAATCATCCCTCAATATTACTTGGCTTTAAAGATGTGTCTGCCTCAGCTTCAGATTTGCTGTAATGTGAGCTGGACAATCCAGAGGTCTCATTAGACCTGCTACTTCTCTTGGCTGATCTTCCCTGCAGCTTTCTCAGTTCATAAATCACCCAGTGATAGGGTGCCATCACTTTCTAACTCCTGGTTATTTCCTAACTCTTTTGAAGAACACCCTCCAAGCCCAGCATGGTGGCTCACACCTATAATCCCAGCCCTTTGGGAAGCTGAAGCAGCGGGATTGTGAGTTTAGCTCAGCCTGGGTAACTTAATGATTTAGTGAGATTCAAGCTCAATGCAAAAAAATTTCTAAAAGGGGTGAGGATATAGTTCAGTTTAAAAGCCCCGGGTTCAATCCCCAGTTTCAATCAAAACAACAACAACCACAAAACTTTTGGCAGCTTTCTAAGAGAAGGTGCAGAGAAAAAATGTCTTACATCCTCATTTGTTTAGAATTTCATTATTCTGCTGTTGCACTTGATTCATAATGTGCACGGACAGGTATGTTGACGATCTTAGCAAAACACCTACCACTTAATGACTTTAAAGTCATTTGTTTGTAACATTCTTCTGCTTCTGTTATTTTGGTTCCATAATATATGAGTGGTCCCTTTGGTCTACACAGGGCTGACTCGTGTGTCTGTAGTCAGCTGGAGGTCATCTGGTGGCCAGTAGACTTGATGGCCTTAGTCGTATGAGCCAGACCCCGGCTGGGACAAATGGGCATCCTTCTTATGGTCTTTCATCACGTGCACCCTTGTTCACGTGGTGCTGGCCACAAGGGTCGGGAGTCTTCCTCGTCTTGTATCACAGTAGCTAACTTGCTATTGGCTGAAGCAAATCACATGGCTGTGTCCCAAGTCAGTGCAAAGGCTCAAGCATGATTCCAAGAAAGAAAGAATTTATGATTGCTTTCCCAGGCTACCCCAATATCCAGCCAGGAGACAAAGGTTCTATATTCCACATATCAAATATCCCATTCTGGTTCCAGAGCACACAAAAATATCCTATCGTTATGGAATAAAACTTGAAGTTCAGGACCTCATGATTCATATAATGTCTAGTGCAGCTCTCCAGATGTAACTCCTCCTTCATGCTAAGTTTTATGAGCTAAAATGGACAGTATATCTGACACCCACAAACCTAAGCTTCAGTGGCAGAAACAGATCGAGGAATCTTCTCTGCAGTGGGAGACAGTAAGATCGGTGCCACACTGCCCTTTGGAATACTGTAAAGCATAAGGGGCCAAGTTGCTTTCTCCCCAGCATGGAAACGTTCTCTCAGTAAGACTCACTCGGTTCCCACTGAGCGGCCCCCCAGGCTGCTGTTCTTCACAGCTTCCTCCGAGGGGTCCTCCAGTCTTCTGCTGTGCACCTCTTCAGTCGGAACTCAGAACTCTTTACTTTGCTTTCTGAGAAGTCCTTTGTCTTTCCCAAAAGAAAACAAAATAGATCCAGTTTCCATTAGTTTTACTTTCTTAACCTACCTCCTCAGGCTTAAATTTGGGGGACCTAACTGTCTTTTGATAATGTAAACAATTTCAGGTATTCTTAATGCAAAATGATGCTGATGTACCTTCTAAATAACTGTGTGGCCTTTCTATGTATCTTATGTTCATTCTATGCCTCAAGCAACATGTCCACACTTCTTCGGTTTTTTTCCGGTACTGGGAATCGAACTCATGACCTTGCACTTGCCCCAGGTGCTGTGCCACTAAATCCCCAGCCCCTACACTTCTTTTTGTAACATCCTGTCTGTACTTCTGACATGTCAGGAAGCTGCAATACAATATTCTTCAGATTCTTTTAAGTCTTTTCTTCTCGCTAAGAATCGCCTTAACATTGAATATCATCTTCAATATTTCAGACACATTAACGCAAGGTTTTTTATAGCCACATTTAATTGTTGCCAGCCCAGATTTCTCTTAGGGAGTCATTCTCCAATTTGAACATTGTAGATGAGAGACACGTTTTTCCAACTCAGCAAATCATGGCCTCTCTATATTTCTCTAAATTTTGGTTATAAACTAAACAGTTAATTCTCTAGTTCAGCTTCCTCTTTCTACCCATAATCAGAAACAATGAAAAGCAATGGATTCCTTGAAAATTCTGCCTTATGTGCAGCCTCTACAGCAATCTGATTACGATTCTTTCAGATTTTGGTCTTTGAGTGCATGACACACTAAGTCTCCTTACACCCACCCTATCAAGAAGGCCAATTCCATGTTTTTTCATATCTCAGCACTTCACTTACTCTTCTCTGTATGATTTAGATTGCTGCTCAATAAACCATGCCACAACTCAGTGGCATTAAACAGCCATTGTTTAGCTCAAAGTTCTACACATCTGTCAGACAGCTCCAGTCTAGGTCAGCTTTGTAGTTCTCTCCTGAACTTTTTTTGCATACTTTGTAGACTGTAAGTTTCTTAAAGATAAGTACTGTGCTCTCCATCATTGAATTGCTGTGTTCCAATACATAGAACCGAATGTATCACATGCTCATTGAGTTTTTTCTTGAATAAAAAATGAAAGAAAATGCATACTCCTTGAAAAGAGACAGGGAAATTTTGAACAGACAGGTATTCATCTTTCTCTTAAGTAGTTTCATATGCCAGGGGATCAGAACTCAGATATCTACAGGGCACTGGTAAGTGAAATGTCTCATAATAGGTATGAGACAAAAAAAATCAGTGCTGTAAGGAGACATATAGTTCAGGGATCACTAGCTTTTATCAATAGACAAACTGTGATGTCTAGCCAGGGTTCAAATATCTGGTCTTTCATCCAATGATCTTATAATACATTGTTTTAAAATATGAAAATATTGCATTTTACACAACATGGGAGTTCTGAAGCAGCTTTCTTTGGACAGAAGGGATTATAAAACCAATCAATAATACCTAATATAGTGATGGCTTCCTCCATTTAAACTACCATAGCAATGTTACTGGAATGCTGGGGTCTCTATCTTCACTGATAGAGAAGGTAGGCTGCAAGCAAATTTACTTAAAAAATATAAAGGCAAGGAAGTGAAAGGGTTCTGAGTAGGATACACATTAGGGCTCTTTGTCAAGGAGTTTTTAAGGGGTTTAGAAGGGAGTTCGGGCTGTGTTCTCTATCATGAAAATGGCTACACATTGGTTAGGGTTCATGCAGTGTCCATTCAGGGCTATGTGCCTTCGGGCCAGTGGCCTGCCTGATAATGCACAGGAGGGTCTGAGGGGCTGAAGGATGAGGTCCCTAAGAGGTTGTGACTCAACAGATTTTGGGCTTCCCCACTCCATTGTGGGGCTGCTGTCCTTGCTGCCTCAGGAAATCTTAACTATTGTCTCATTGTCTTGGTTACTTCCCTCTTGTTGCTGGGAAAAAATACCTGGCACCCAAAATTAAGGAAGGAAAAGTTTATTTTGCTTACAGTTTGTAGAGGTTTCAGTCCATACTTGGCAGTTTACAAGACAGAGTGGCACATGGCAGAGGGCTACAGCTCATGGCGGCAGAACACAGCCAAAGCAACAAGCACACACAAGGGAGGAATGGCCGCAAGCAGCCTCTTCCTCTCCCTTACGTATACAAACTATCTACCCCAAGGCGGGTGTAGCTCTCACACCCATAATCAATCAAACTCTAAAAGCCTGCCCCATGACCTCATGAGGTTTTGGGGGGGCACACAGACACAAACCATAACACTCATTAATACTTATTACAAATAACAATCCCTTATTTAGTCTTTGCCACTCCCTTATGAAGTAAGTAATACTGTGTGCATTTTACAAATGTGGGAACTTATTGCTAAAATAGTGGACCAAAATCTGGCTATCTGTATTGGGATTTAAAGCCAGATTGATCCAACTTCAGAATCTAAGATTTTTTTTATTAAGTACTTGATAATATTCTCTCTCTAGTTATCTATTCTGAATCTGCACAGGCAATGTATGATTTCTAGATAGAGTACTCAGACACTATGATTCTTCTAGGTTCACAATATAAGGGAAACAACACGTGTTTCATAAGTGGATTTTAAAGATCTTTGTGCATTATATAAAATGTTTTAAGAATGCACATGACTTTAAGTGAATAAATGTTAAGAATGAATTTTCTTCTCCATCTTAAAATCCAGATCTTTTAAATAATTTGGTATCATAAAAGCATCTGCAGTTTCAAACACAAATTAACAGTACTGTGGTCAGTTTTTTCCTACTCTATTATGTCTCTGTAATTAGCTATTCAAAATGAAAGTGGCTTCCTTTGTGAACCTTATGAACAAGGAAGTAGTGTCACGGAAATTCTTGCAAGGAAAAGGAAGTCTTAAAAAATCACTTTCTTCTGTATCTAAGGGATTTTAAATGGAAACTAATATTCAAACTGATGACCTTCAGCGCTATAAAACTGCTCTCAGAAGAGAATCAATGACATCTCACATTTACAAAAAAACCCTTTCAGTCAGAAAGAAAATTTGCCTGATACAAACACCTCATAAGCAGAGAAACATAGATATTCTACTGGACACTAAATAAGAGGATGAGAAGTGATGGTAACAGACAGCAGATGTGGAGCCCAGAGAAAATCCAGACATGGAACCCAAACCAACAATGAAGAATCAATAATGGGTAAAGGGAAATGTTTATTGCATTGACCAGAAACATTGGCAAGAAAAGAGTCACCGTTATGAGAGAAGTATAATAACCCTGAGAGAAAATTTTCCAGGGCTTACGCCAAGGTCTATAATGATACTATTACTTTCTATATAAATACATGTTCTGTAAAACGAATACAGGGTGATTTGATATGAAGACTGATTCATTAGTAATTTCCAATACATAGCAGCTGGGACAGGATCCCTCGCAGGGCATCTCCTCATGAGCTGAATTTTACTTGCAATATTGGTCCTAGCTACAAGTCCCAAGTTATTAGTTTTGAGATTTTATAGACTGCTTTTAGTAGATTCAGTATTGCCAAGGGATAATTTTTCCATTGTAAGCCCACTGACAGTAATTCCAGAAACTACAGATTCTAATTTATGCATGATGGTTTGTATATAAGCTTTGGGAGGGAAAGAGGGAGAGCACCTGGCTTAGGGTTCATTTATTCATTCATGCAAAAAAATATTTCTTGAGTGACTGCTACGTGATTGACCTTGTTCTAGGCTCTGGAGAGACAACTGGGGAAGAAAGGAACTCACACATCCGTTCTTGTGAAGACAATATTATCCTGGAAGGAGTAAGGCAATGTACAGCTAAAACAATAAATAGGTAGATAATTTTGGACTGTGGTAAGGTACAGACAATAAAACACAACGATGTGAGAGAAAGCAAGTGACCACAAAGTATGCATATCTGATTTTCAGAAGAGCCCATTGAGATAAAAGCTGTCCAGATACATCTTCGTATCAGGAAAGGGACAAACTGTGCATGCCGCATGAATTTTTCTTACTTCCTTTTGGTCCCTCCACTGGTGTGTTGGTCTTTGATTTTACTTTGTTTCCATGCATATAACCAGGTCTGCCTTTCTAGATTTAAATCCTAAATCCTCACTATACTTAGATCTAACCATCCTTTCTAATCCACATTCACGATAGCTCTGTGCCCCTCCACACGGAAGTGCCATACTTAGAGAGCAGCCTCAAAGAATGAAAGGTTCCTAGAATCTTTTTTAAATGTGTGACGACCTGGTTGAAAGAATTGATGGTATTTAAATTACACTCTTTGGGGAATAAGATACATTTGCCTCAGTAACTTGCTGTGAATATAAAGTCATAGAAAATACAGAACAGGTTTTGTAGGAGGTTAAGGAATGACTTATCAACTTGTATAGCCAGAAAGCATGTCAATTTTTCAAATGGTGGAACATTTATGCCATTTTACCCTAGGCGAATAAAATGAGTTCCAAATCCATTATTTTACTGCTTTAAATAATGTGCACATGGTGTAAAGAATTTTTAACTAAAGGCAAAATCAAACCTATGGGAAAAAATGAGGGTATGAAACTTTTATTAATGGATGTGGCTTAGGTATTCACAGCTACACTATTCATTTCAGAGTTGTACTGTGCATGTGTTAGCCAAACGGTATAACATTACATCTTTTTAGCTGAGAAAACAGATTTATGGTGCAGATACAGTGCATTTTATACAACCCTGGATTATCCAAAATTGTCAGTTATTAACACAATTAAAATTCCTTTTCAACTAGAGAAATCTCTAAATTATGAAAAATTAAAAGCTGTCCTAAAACTCCCAGGACACAGCAAGGAAAGTAAAATGAATAGAAGATATTTTCATTAATCATTCCAATGACTTTCTATGAATGACTAAGCAAGCAGCACACTTGGAAGTTGCTAGCTTTTTTGGTTTCTAATAATTTTATTACATTTTCTGTAGTTTTCAGGTTTACATTTCAGGTTCCAATCTTACATTTACCAGTTATCTATATAAAATAACTGTGCTTTTTTTTTTTTTGTGCTAAAGATTCAACCCAGGGCCTTCACACTAAGTTTTTAAATTTATTTTTCAGTTTTTATTTTTTATTTCAGGACTGAATCTTGCTAAATCACTAAGATTCTCAGGCTGATCTTCTCATACCTCAACCCTCCATGGTGGTAGGCTTATAAAAGAGTGCCACCACACCCACATGAAAGCATCATTTTTTTAATCATGGAACTACTGTTGGTTTTCTAGAGAGTTCTTTGAGGTAGAGTGAACCATCTTCTATTCTCCAGCCATCTCTTTATAGTTCTTTCTATAGACAGAGGCTGGAAAAGTAAAGATGGAATATCCTAGACTTGTTTTCAGCAAGAATTCCAGGTATGATATTGCTGTCAAGCAGTTGAACTGTGAGGAGATAGCCAGGAGCTAGACATCTCTTCCTAGGGCAGAGCCAGCAAGTGGGTATAGATCTCAAAACACTCTCTCTTCTGGGGTCTTCCCAACCTCCCCATCAGTGGTACAGTGGTTTCCTGGATACAGCGATGTGGTACCCACTACACTTCCTTGCCTAGGTGGCAAATCAACGTTATGGCACCAAAGCCGGCATGGGGTGTATTGCTGTCCTGATTCCCCAGCTCCCTGATTAAGGAAACAATAGCAGCTTGCTCATCCAGCTTTTCCAGTGATTTTCCAGTACCCACAAGGCTACATAAAATCTCTTTCTGCTCAGAGACCACCTGGATGTAGGTTTTTAATTGAAGATAAGGGCAAAGAAAAATTGTTTTTAGCTTGAGGCAAAATTTGTTACCTGCAATTAAACCTAATATCCTTGATCATTTTATGGGTGACTACTGATTAAATCCTAAAGTTGGTAGTTTATTATTTTAAAGGTAAAAGAAGAAATCTTTACTGTTGGGGCTGGGGATTTAGCTCAGCGGCAAAAGCGCCTGCCTGGCAAGCGCAAGGTCCTGAGTTTGGTTCCCGGTACCGGAGAAAAACCAAAAACAAACAAACAAACAAACAAAAAAAACGAAATCTTTACTGTTATCAAATTATTTTTCTTCTTGTCTTTGAATGTTGAATGTCCAGCTAATACAAACGCATCTATCAGGATATTGCTTGACTGTGAGACAAGCCAATAGTTATTCTTGAGTTCTTGGTTTTCCTATCACTAAAGATTTTATGTTAACTCCAAGACTGAGAAATAGAGAAGATAGGCTTCTTTTTTATTGTTTTGTTAGTAATCTGGTGGTTTTATGAGCACCTGGAAACCCAAGGTTTGTACTATGAAATGGAAGGAGTGAGTGGTCTTAGCATATCCAAGGCAAATATTCACATGTACAAAGATAATATTTGCATGAATCCTTGACCTACTTGGGTAAAGATACTTTTAAAACTGTTGCGCATTCTACTTATCCCACAAGGGAATCAGCAACAGCAAATCCAGAAATAACTAGGACTCTGGCATTTCTAAAGAAAAGATAATGTTCTACTGAGTTCTAAGTATTTTTCATTTTATTCCCCCTGTATAATAGATGCTGATTTTCCATTGTAAACTCATATGTCAGGATGAAAATAAATTATTTCTCAGGCTAGTAAATTATGGTACACATATGATCAGCCAAGTACATGTTTTCACTTGTAAACAAGTGTCAAATTGCTAAAGTCCTTTAAAAAATGAGTGATTTTGGTATAAGATCCAAAGTCAGACACTTTATTAGTTACTTTCAAATGCATCACACATATTATACACACACACACACACACACACACACACACACACACACAGAGCAAGTTTAAAATTCTAGATGGATTATTTTCCATTCACTGTACAACAGTCTGTATTGTACATGAATAATTTGGTTCATGATCTTGTCTTTTTCACTGGTTGACTCATTCGTATCCCAACTATAAATAACCCTGGGCAAGTATTAATTTTACTCAATATAAAGCTTTCTCAGAATAAAAATTCAGTGAAAATATCTGGAATAATTGAACTGTCAATCTAGTATTCCATGAGAGCTATGACATCAGAAACTCTAGCAAAATGCTTCTCCAGCTGATGTAAGTGTTCTGATTTGTAAATGTTTTACAATACAGGTTCTGATTTAGGTGGAGTCCAAGGTGCTGCATTTCTAATGATTCTCCAGGTGATTTTGATGCTACAGTCACTCAGACTCTCTTTTCAGAAACAAAGCTCACTCTCCAGGCTCTTAGCTCTGCCAGGCAGTGCTACTTGGCAGTTCCTGGACCCCATGGTTTGTAGTCAGAGACAGGAGCTCAAATTCTCCTCCTGCTCGCACTTTAATAGATTTCAAAAAATTTCTTCTCTTTACTTATATCTATTTCACATGAAATACTGATAATGGTCACGCTGTTTCACATGTGCACTTCGTATTTAAGTGAAATAACATATAAAAATATTTAGTAAAGCACCTGGTAGAAAGCAAGCCATCAGTAGTCGGTAATTACATATTCTCATGGTTTTTTCCCCTTCCTATACCTGAAATTATTGTTTGGTCATAGAAGTTTTTGTAGAAGAGATGAGGTTAAATTCCAAGCCTGAATTTTCCAAGGTGGATTCTCCCGACTCCCTGCAGAAACTGGTAGGAAAAGCTTCAGGTGGTCTGTTGAGACTTAGGGTTGAAAGAAAAAAGAAATTAATAAAAAAGAAAGACAATGATACCAGATATCTATGTGTGTTTTCCTATTGCAAAAAGGCATTCGTACAGCAAGATAACGATGCCAAGGGACCTAAAATACAGCATGAAGAGAGACAAGGTGCTCAGTGAGGAAATGGAAGGGCCATGTTACAAACAAGAAAGGACCATTCGAACTACTGTGTCTTTGGTCACTTTGCCCAGATTTTCAGAGGAGGTTTCACGTGCATGGCTCAGTGGGGAAGCGTCGATAAGGAAAACCAGCAGAGAGAGCGGGAAGCTGACTGAGGAGAGGGAGAGGACTATTAAGGGTTGGACAAAGTCCCGGGGAATCTTCAGCAGCACCTTCAGGGACTTCTTGAAGTGTGCCTTTACCACAACACTGTCCTGCCTTGAGGAAGGGAGCTGAGGTGTTATTCATGGGTGACAGCCCGTCCCGGAGAAGTGACCGAAAGATATGTTTACATTCCCACACATTTCTGATTTTCCACTTGCTGGAAAAGCTGGTCCCAGGACCTGAAAGTAATCTCCAAAGAAAGAGTCCAGGTCTTACTGGTTCACTGTCAAACGAAAGAGAAAGCAGGGGGAGAATACAAAAATGAGAGATGTTAGATTACTAAATACCAAATTACATGGGAAATGTTATTGTTTATACTTTCCCAGGCAATGGATAACAATGACTTATTCATCTGTGATTCTTTCAAGGCCTACAGCTTCTTGCTGTGAGACACTGGACAGAAATCACAATGTTTCCTGAAAGTCAGGGTGATTTTCCATCCAACATGAGCTCCTTGTTTTGTTTTGTTTTGTTTTCATTTTTTTTAAGCTAGCTCCTCAGAAGCAGAATGGTAAAAGCAAGCAAAATGAGAGAAGTATTAGTAAGTACTATCAGAATATACTAAAACTGAGATGAAGACCTGCAGTAATTTTATTGTTTAAACCTTAGGGTGGTAGACCAGATAAAATAATATCCGAAACCTATATATTGCACTGAAAAAAGCTATTTATCTAAAATATGTTTAGTATTTATGACTTTAAAAAATTATTTGCCTCATTTCTTCATTACCATGTTCCAAAATTACAATAAATAAGCTGTCAGAAAAAAATTCAGAGCTAAATAAAAGATTAAAAAGTTGCCTAAAATAGCCATACAAATTGATATTCCTAATTTGACTAGCAGAAATTTAGGGGCTTACCATAAAAATAAAATAAAATTCTCCTAATTCAAGTGCTAACATATAGTTTCATATTTCATATTATACACAAACTGAATATGAAGTGAAAAAAATGTACTTAGCTGGGCATGGTGGCACATGCCTGTAATCCCAGCATACGAGAGACTGAGGCAGGAAGATCACTGCAAATTCAAGGCCAGCCTGGACTAAAACATGAGATTGAGGCCAGCCTGAACTACATACTGAAACCCTGTCAAAAAAAGACAAAAAAAAAACACCAAAACCTCCTACATATACTTAATCATTTTCTGTATTTATTTTTGACATCAGAAAAAAAGGAGCAATGACTTTTTCCCAGAGATAAGAATATTGAGAGTTTTTCCCTGAAGTTATGTAGAGCTCAATGATATGAGGCAAATTTAATATAAATCTTCAACCAGCTGAAGCTTTTAAAAAGTAAACTTATGTATGTATAAAATTAATCTCAAAGATGTTATATTCAGTAAGACAAAAACATTAATTGTAAGAAAAGATTGGAACAAGTAACTGCCTCTTAAGATCCTTTAAAATATTTTAAACCACCCAGTCCAAAAGTGGACATCTGGGTGGAATATGCACTTCTTGGATGCAAAAATAGAAATGCCAAATAAATATATGGAAAAATGTTCCAGATCATTGGTCATTTGAGAAAGGCAAATTAAAACAACACTGAGATTCCATCTTACCCCCCCAAAAATGGTTATCAATAAGAAATCAACCCATAACAAATACTGAAGAGGCTGTGGGGAAAAAGGAACCCTTCTCCACTGTTGGTGGAAGTGTAGACTGGTGAAACCACTGTGGAAATAAGTATGGAGATTCCTCAAAAAACTAGGATTAGAGGTCTGGTTCCACCCAGCTATTCCACTTCAGGGTATTTCCCAGAAGAAATGAAAATACCATACCACAGCGGCATATGTGCATCCATAGCAGTACAATTTGTAATACCTAAATTTTGGAAGCTACCCAAATGCTCATCAACCAAGAGATGGATAAAAAAGTACTCCATTTTTATATAATGGAGTACTACTTGGCTATAAAGACAGATTAACTTGAGGCTTTTATAGATAAATCAATACAATTTGAGACCATACTCACCAGTGAAATAACTCAGTCTCACATGTGTAAACGTTGTATTGCCTCCCTAGTGTGAGAAACTGAAAGAGTAAATAAGATCCAAAAGGTACAATAGATATTGTGAAAGGGAAAGAAATTGCTCAAATGGAAAGGACAACGGGGATGGGGGAAAAAAGAAAAGAAAGAAGGTAAAAAAAGATATGTATGTATACACAAGATAATTAAAATAATTGTATTACTAATTTCTATTATTTCATTCAAAGTAACAGTTAGTGCTTGTATTGTTTGATCCATTTTGCATGCCTGTATCCGGTAATCTGAGCAACTACTTTGAAGATAACAATATGCAATATAATAACCATTGTTAATTTCCTATTATATTAATTTGAAATTCTGTATCATTTGTATTGTTTTTTTTCTCTCTTTAAAATAAAAATATGTAACCCAAAGAACATAAAAATCCCTGAACTAAAAAAAAAGAGAGAAAATTTTCCAAAATGGGAACACTCAAACATTACAAAAATGTTAGCTGCAAATCAAGCCGTAAATTGAAAAAAAAAAAAAAAGCCTATAGAAAGCCATTACATTTTTATATGGAATTTGGAATGCTAATTCTAAAGTTCAAAGTAGAAAAATGTGACAAATTTCTAAGAAATTATTGGTAAAAAAATAACGCAAGGAATATTTTCTTACCAGATATCAAATCACCTTTTGAACACAAAGAAATTGAAAGATTTTAGTAAAGAAATAGATCAAAACATATAAAGAGTCTAGAAACATTTGCATGGGAATTCTAAAATATAAGAAATTTATGTTATAAAGCAATGAAAAAAGTATATAGTATTTAATCAGTGATGTTAGCATAACTGATTCTCTTTGTACCTACTAAAAATGCAAAAGTTCAAGTGGATTAACTGCAAACTTCAAATTAATTAAATATAAAACTCAAAAATATAAGATGAATGGGTGAAGGAAATGTATATACACAGTGAGAAATTATTCAGCCCCTAAAAGGGAATAAATTCTGTCATTTCCACAACATGGATGGACCGAGAAGATATTATGCTAACTGAAGTAGCTCAGGCCCACAATGAAAGCATCGGATGAGCTCGTGTACATGTGGAGTGTAAAAGGCTTGAGCTCGTAGAACTATAAAAAGATGGTGATGAGAAACTGGGTGCTGGGAGACTAGAGAGATTTTTGATCACAGGGAGCAAAATTGCAGCTAGGTTGAATGGTTTAAGTCAAGAGACCTTCACACAAATTATAATTAATAAGAATATACTGAGTATTTGTAGATTACTATGTGAGCAATTATAAGTGATTTCTGTCACACTAAAATTAATGTGAAACGTGTTAAATAACCCGATTTAGCCATTTTTTAATGTATACAAGTATCAAAACATCATGTTGTACACCATAAGTATGTAATTTTGATAGTTAAAAAGTAAATAAATAAAATGATGTCTAAAAAGATGACTATTACAGCTTTTTAAAAACAATTAAATGGAAATATAGGTATCTTTATTATGAGAATCATATATGTACTATATATACATACTTTGTACATGTTATGTATGTAACACATATATCTTATATAATTTATTTTTTAATTTTTTTGTCTTTTTGAGACAGGGTCTCACTATGCAGTTCAGGCTGGCCTTGAGCTCACTTTGTAGCCCAAACTGGTCTCGAACTTGCAACTATCCTCCTGTCTCAGCCTCCTGAGTGCTGGGATTACAGCTGTGCACTGCCACGCCAGGCCTATCATATAATTTAATGATCTATGTACATAAAAGAATAATATACAGTTATTAGAATGAATAGATCTTGATAAACCAAGTTGAATTATTTTTCTTTTTTTTTTTTGTTTTGTTTTTTTTCTGGTACCGGGAATCAAACTCATGACCTTGTGTTTGCCAGGCCAGCGCTGTGCCACTGAGCTAAATCCCCAGCCCTTACAAACCAAGTTGAAAATATATAAAAGATACATATTAAATGAAAAGTGCCTGGTACTGAATAATATGTATAATAGTTTAAACATACACATGCTGTATATGTCTATACATGTACATATTTCATTTAGATTTTTTGAGACAGCGTCTCACTGCATAGTTCAGGCTGGACTTGAACTCACTTTGTAGCCCAGGCTGGTCTTGAACCTGCAGCAATTGAACTTCTTGCCTCAGCCTTCCAAGTTCTGGGATTACAGGCATGTAGCACCACACCTGACAAAATATTTTCTATTTGAAAGGATACATATCAAATTGTTGAAAGTCAATACTCCTCAAAACTGAAGAGAGATTGAGTGCAGGTGACAGAGCATTTATATGAAGATAAATTTCACCCTTTTGGGTCTAAATGATTTTTGAATTTGAAAATAATAACATTAAGAATAATCTTTGGAAAGTTAAGGACGTTCTTAAAGTCACGATGAAAGATGCCAGCTTCAGAAGCTCCTAGCGTGGTCACAGCCCAAATGCAAGTAGAGACTGCAGCTGGCAATGTGGTGAGAACATGTGTGGACAGGATGGTGGTGTTCTAGGGTCAGCCCAAGCAGCCCGGAAACTAGCTGCTGTGCATGCGGCATTCCTTTAGTATGTGTCCCTTTCAGCTGTAAGGAATGAATTATACTTTAAACTACAAAACAAAGGAGAAAGCATAGTCATAATCCTTGCAATTTTACACGATAAAATGTGGTAACTTTGGCAGAATACATAAGTGCAATTTATACAAAAACGAAAATGTGGAACTAATATAAACAGATCATTGTATACATTACTACAATTGACTACTTCATATGGATCTACCATATGAATCTACACTTATAAATGTGGAAAATAACTAAACCAGCAGGAGGGAGTTATTTCCTTCAGTAAAAGAACCATATGCCAGGTAAAAAGTAAAATAATCACATCCACTACTATTGATCTGAATCTCTTCCTGCTCAACAAGAGGACTAGAGCTGAACATACCACCAATTTTAAGTGATGGGTCCTTATTTATGATGTGATACAACAGGATCCTTGAGTACAAAAGTCTTCCTCTTGCAGATTTGATCACCTGAAAACCTACACACTGGAATATTCCTAAGGACTAGTGAGATGGTAAATACCCAGGGACCATGGTCACACTTCTTTTGCCCAGTGTAGCTGGAAGAAATCAATCAGCAAACACAGAGTTCGTCTGCAGCTCAAAATTCTTCTCAGCTCAGCGCTCTAAGTGGTTACTATCAATCCAATGGAATGTCACTGATTTAGCTGAACGTCAAAAATTCCATTTGCCACTTGGATCTTTCATTCTATTATAATATTTTTGTAGGTCAAGATACGAGACTTCTGTTGATTTTGATAGTTGCATAGTTTTGGTAGTTTTTATAGTTTAATTTTTATAGTTTATGAAAATAATAAAAGAATCAGATTCAAATGAGAAACATTTTCTTTGTCATTCTGATATGATTTTGTCATTACTTTTATTATACTGAGAGTTTAGTGGAATGTTAAGAATTTCATGATTCGCACAGTATTTTTTAGGGCTGTAGATTAAAGAACACTTTTAAAAACATTTAATTTTTTCTCTAAATCAATTTTACTTTGGATTTTCAAAGTTCTAATGTCTAGTTTTTGTCTTATATATTGAAAGTAATCAAAAATGAATGCTTGATATTTTAGATAATTTGATTCCCAAGGCTCTTGACAGAGAAATATTTGCAAATATTATAGAACTAAAAGCAAGTTTTCATAGGAGTTTTGGACTCTTTTTAGCTTTCGTCATCTCAGTCCCTGTGCTGATGTCATTATCACAGCGTTTATGCTTTTGTTTTCTTTATTTTAGTACCTGTAGATAAGAAAAAATAGGTTTATAAAATCCCCAGTGCAATATATTTATTATTTATGTTAACAGCTTCCCAAGTACAATCGTATGAAACGTAATGAATCAGATGAGTAAAATCTTACAAATATAAGAATACACTAGGAGAATATACAGCATAGGATCATGGTTACACTTCCATTGTCAAAACTAAAAATGTATTAAATTCCAATAACCCATCAAGTTTCAAGCCCCATAGTTAATCATACTCAGTGGAATTACTTTTTATTACTTTATGAGGCAAATAATTCAAAATTTCATAATATAGTACATTGTTGGGATAGTGAATATTATGTGTTAGTGTACTTTTTGTGAGGGTAGCAATGTCGCATTATACAATAAAAATATCTCTCTTATGCACTTATTATTTCTTATCATCAGAGGCTGATGCTGGGGCGGCTGTGGTGAGCTGTTAATTGTCCAAATAAAGAACTAAGCATGTGACTGCTAAAGTAACTGAAAAAAACTTAGTTGTTCTGGTAAATAGGTGCTATATATTGATTATAGACATCCTGTCATTGCATGTAGAGGGGAAGTATATACAATATACACTGCTTTATAAATTTTATTGAGTATATTTACATTGCAAATTTGTAATTGAGTCACGCCTCTTTTATTCTATATTTCCAACAAAGATACTCATCAGTTCATACAGTCTTAATTATGTTATTGGTGACATAACTACTAGTAATAAAGTTATTTATAATTCTGGAAAATTCTATTTCTTAACTTAGATTCACATCTAGTGTGGTAGTTAACCTTCTCACACATGGTCTCATGTTTTCAGGAAATAGAATAATTGTAGAACTTGTCTAACTTGTACCGTTTCAAATACTCCTTTTTGTCCACCTCTTTAATCTAGAAACGTGAAGATGTAGCTGGAATTTTTCATGGACACACTCAATATTTAATCATAGTGAGGAATGGTCCAAATAGCTTTTTAAAAAGCTGCAGTTAAAATACAGAAGGATTTGACAGGTGGCATACATCACTAGAAACTTGGGACCAAAAACATTTTCTTAAATTCTACACTCTGGGTTAGTCATATAAACCCAGATATTCAGTAGACATATATCATCTCGCACATAATCATCTTTTTCCTGGAATAATAGATATAATGGCCAGAAAATGACTCAAAAGTAAAATATGTGTACAATAGGATATTTAATTTTATTAATTATATTTTGAAAAACTAGAACACAAAGTCCCATTCGTGGTCTCTTATTTGAATGTATTTTAATATGCGCTCAAATTTCATTGTAAATGTTATCATTTTTTCCAGGCTTACTAAGCACATTCTCAGTACAACTTGCTAATGCTGCAAAATTTACTGCCACTCACTTAAATAAAAATATTTGTAAAATTTAAAGTTTAAACTATGACGTATCAACCTGCAAAAACGTGTTTCATCTTGAGGCCATGATACAAGGTGAAAGAAATCGGACATAGGAAGTTAAACATCACAGGGTTTCTTTTAGATGAAAAACAAAATATAAGTAAAAAGGAAACTGGAAAATGATGGGAAACAGACTGAGCCTTTACGGAGAGGGAAAAGGATCTGAGGGCGGGAGAAAAGAGGAGAGCCCGAGGGAAGGCAAAATAACAGCAAGTAAGGCTCAGTACAAGTACGTACAGTGCTCCAAGATGAATGTAATTACACTGTATCATAAATATACAGCAGTGAAGATATAAACATGCTTCACATGAAATATAGACTGTATATCGTATTAAAATAAACTTTGACTTAGTAAATAGTTTTGAATTAATAAATGTCTACGTTCACAGGCTAGAGAGTCAGTCATTATTTCTCTTGCAAATGGCCCTAGAAAAATGAGATTTGTTATAATTGTTATTGTGATTACTATATTCTATTAAGATGATAGCAAGCACTGCATTATTTTTATTGGTGGAATCTTTTCATGATTTCCAAAATATTTTATTACATTATGGTTGGAAATCAATAAAGAAAAAAATATGTTATATTTAGAAGAGATCAGGTTCTGGATTGCAGTTTTTTAAAGGAAATGTCAGAAAGTCACAGTGACCAATACACCGAAATCATTGTCCCAAATAAGAAGAAATATATTTGAGCAAGTCTTGCTTATCAGATGCAAAAGGTAAATATACTGGATCACATTAAAAAGAATGACCAGAAATTTTTCACCAAAATCTACCAAGAGTGTCCATAACAACAACAGTAGTCTAAGATCCTGTGAGCCAAATGTTTATGTACTCTTATTCACGGCAAGCTCCACGTTGTCTGTCTGTGTATTTTGTACTTCTATATGTTTGCCTACATATGTGCTGTGTTATGTGTTTATATCACACCTGCCATTCTCATTAATCTAGAAATCCCACAATGCAGCGGCCTCTGGCTTATCATATCCAGCCTAACAAAACGGTATGTTCTCAGCAAGAGCTGTGGGAACAAAATTAAAATGTCTCTTAAGCAGAAACGAGTGATGTCTACAAGCATAAAAGTTCTGACTAAATCATGAAGAACAATTTAACTTCTGAATTCTCAGTTTGCAGACCTCCTTGGAAATTAGTGCTCCTGAAATTGATTTTGGAATATTGAAATATTCATTGCAGATTTATAAATCTTGTAACTAATGTAGTCAATATTAAATATAAACTTAAGAGAAGAAGATGCCTATGAGGATAATCATCCAAATCAAAATAGAGTGGTGACTCAGTTCATGACCTTAATTTGTTCCAATATCCTAGAGAGTGGCCACTTTGATGTTTTGTGTGGGAAAGTGGGCATAGTTGTGTTCATCACCAGACACAGAGTTTGCAAATAACAAAATTTGCCAAACAATTCTGTTTGCAAACTAAATTGCTCACAAACCAAAGTGTCCATGAACCACAAACCACTGTATACACTTAAGGCAGAATCATGCTGTAATCTAATCTGGCACTAAGGAAATTATGACAAATGTAGTTCTTATATTTCATATATTAACTTAATTTTTATTTATGTGAACCCCATACACATACTGCCATCTATACATGAGCAAATTGTTGCCTTTGAGCAATTTTAACTGATATATTTATATATATATAACTTATACATTAACCTAAGATATATTAATCATGTTAATTCATGTGCTACCCTATGAAATTTGTAGCACTTATTCAATAATTGATAACAGATGAGAATAGTTTTCTTATATAAAGATAACACATACTTGTATTGACTAATACTTATATTTTTATTATTATATGGATACCACTCACGGTTTGATCTTCTAGACTTTAAAATAAATTTACTTCTTATATCTATATTTGTAATTAAATTTTACCTAAATGTAGCTCATGCAATATCAGTTGTGCTAAATACATATTAAATGTATCATATAGACCATATATTATATAAACAGTGTATGTGTTCTGGCTTGTATCTAGATGTCCCCTCAAAGGCTCATGTGCTACAGATGGGGTTTCTCAGAGGAGGCTGGATGTAGTGTGTGTGAATATGGAT
Organism: Chinchilla lanigera; assembly: GCF_000276665.1. Classification (NCBI taxonomy): domain Eukaryota; kingdom Metazoa; phylum Chordata; class Mammalia; order Rodentia; family Chinchillidae; genus Chinchilla; species Chinchilla lanigera. The sequence goes on from NW_004955476.1 coordinate 3,044,503, forward strand.
CAAGGGTGTGATAACTAAATTAATGCTCTGATTGGTTTAGCATAGTTCTGGGTATACATGATGGTAAAGTCCATCCTGGCTGTGGCTGGCACCCCCCAAAGGCTTAAAGCCTTTTGAGCTGAAAGGAAAAGGGAGACTTGCTAATGCTGCTTCACTGCTTTGCTGCTTTCTGCCCGTCCTGCCATGGACTGTTCCTCCTTTGTGATGCCCTCTGCCATGCTGCCCTGCCCTGCAGCCAGCTGACTACAGACTGAAACCACAATGAATTGTGAGCTGAAGTAAATTTTCCTGCTTTAACTTATGGGTGTCGAGTGTTTTACCCCAACAACAAGAAAGTAACAAAGATAGTGTGTATATATATTTTTAAAAACCTTTGTGTTCCAATTTTCCACACTTACATAAGCTTTTAAGGTTTTTTTTTATGTTATAGATCGAAACCCACCCATAGCAGTTGATGTAGTTATTTATAAATGAAAGTATCAGCTCTAGTAACAAAATCATTAATGATAAAGAAATACATTTTTTTCAATATTTTTATGTCACTCAAATCAGTAAATCCATGAAAAACAGAAATAAATTAATTCCTAAAACAAAACATAAGCATAAGGAAGTAAAGATAATTATTTATGCCTTTGAGAAATTTTTGTATTCTTCCCCACTTGTGTGAAAAGTATTATTATATAAGCAGAAACAGGAGATTTGTATATTAATGATACAAAGCTACTTCTTTTCTTTCTAAAATCTCTTGTTAAAATTATATCAATATATCCTATATTGTCTTTTTGAATAATTCTACAAAAATGTAAATTAGTGAACAACTGCTCCTTAAATAATCTTTATAGTCAGAGGTCCCAAAAGATACTGTTATGCTTGGATGTGTCTAGATGTCTTCCCAAAGCAACATGTAGTCATAGGTGGAGCTTTTTCAGAGGTGTCTGGATCTAGAGTGTGTGATTGATTCATGGTACAATGCTGGGGTTGAAGGTGCTAGGATTAAGGGTGGATGATTATTAAATCAGTCCACTGATTGGTTTGGCAACACCCTAATCCTGGCATTCTGGATACAATATAAGAGACAGAAATAAGCATGTCTTGTTTCTTGCTTTGCTCACTTCTGCCTGCCATGAACTGTTTCTCCTCTGCTATGTCTGTCTGCCATGCCACCTTGGAGCCAACCCATTGTGAACTGAAAATTCTACAAATTTTGAGCTAAATAAACCTTTCCCCTTTTAACTTTGGGTGTTGGGTATTTTGTCTCAGCAATGAGAGAAAAGTAACTAAGACAGATACCAAATTTTAACTACTCAGATTTTATAAATATAGTGTGACAATTCATTTATTATTTACAAGATGGGGAACATATTATTTTGCTAACCACTTAAAATTTTGTCAGATCATCTGAATTTGAACTACATTTCTCCCTCTGAATTTTATGTCCTTTACAATTCTTTAAAATTACCTATGCCATCCTCTCCTTTTGACTGGATGTTTCCGGCAATGAGAAAATCTCAGTGTTTACAGTTGCACTGTAGAATATGAACCAGATAAAAATAGCTGAATACTTTTTCTTCTCCTATAATTATTTTCCAATTACTTTTAATCTCCATGAAAAATATTTCCTAAACACAACATATAGTGCATAATTTTTCAAAAAATCTTGTTAAATTATCCTTTGAGCTTATTATGGTTTTGGTCATAGTCTCCTTTTTAAATTTAGGATTAAGAGATTTTTTTTCTTTTTAGGTTAAACTGGAAATCTATGCCAGCTTTTGTATGTATAAAAATTGTAAGTTTGCTTTACAAACGAGTTAAAACTATAATTGAATTTCTACTATTTTATATCATCTTAGATTATAATATGTACTTATCATTGGGGTTATTCTTCAATATTCCATATAGGACTTTTAATATCACTGTGAATAAGATGTACATGACCTGCCCTGTACCTTCCAACATAGTAGCCGCTAGCCACATATGACAACACTTTACTTAATTAAAGATAGTTTTAACAAGGTTAAATTATTTAATTGCACTGATGTAGTTCAAGGGATTAATAAGTACATGTAGCTATCATATTAGGTGGCACAGATTATATGTATTAAATTATGTTTCTCATAGAACCTTTCTTTAATCATCATAAAATTTCTATTGGTCAATTCTGTTATAGAAAGGTGAAATAAAAGTAGCTGTAAAAATTAGAAGGTATTTTCTCTGAAATCATAGTGTTTCATATAAATAATTAAAAGCCTTCCCTTTAATCCCCTCAATATTTCAATGACAAAGAAAGCTCTTAGGTAAGAAACCATGTTTCATACACCTTTCTGACAGACGTGACGTGAATGTAATTGTTTTTCTATCTCCTTAGGGTATGTCAAGTTTTCAGTTCACTGTGCCATTAATTCCAAAGATTTTGTCACTCTTTTGTACTCAAACTTTTCACTCGGATTGAAAATCAAATTTTTTAACTGTCTAGATGCAAATTACTTTTTTTCATGACTTGTTGCCAGAGAAAAGGGATCCTGGGTAAGATTATATTTATTGATGCTGCATGGTTTATTATGAGAAAAAATAGAGTACATCATTCTCTCTCTCTCTCTCTCTCTCTCTCTCTCTCTCTCTCTCTCTCTCTTACTTAATATGAAGTTTTTATTACAAAGTCAGAAGAATAATTTTAGTTTTATGAGTTATATTTTTCCAGATGATCTCATAATAGTTATTTCACACCTTCTTTCTTCTTCACATCCCACTTACTTCCTTCTTTTCTCACTTAGAGTTGATGACTTGTAATAATTCTTTTGTGCTGTCAAGGCCATAATCCGTGTGTCCACTCATATACCGCCATAGAACTTTAAGTTCCACACATTCTTGTCTACAGCTCTGTTCTCTCCCCTCTCTGTTGTCATAATCTTAGAGGAAAGGGAGCCTAGTTTTTCTTCACAACAATTTCTCTACCCATTGTCCATTAATTCCATACACCCTATTTTTCTTTACTGTCTTCTTTAATTTTCATTAGTACATGGTTGCAGTATCTAGTGATTACATTCTTCACAGGGAGTCAGTACATGAACATAATGCACCTTCTTTTCTCATCGCCTCCCTTTCCCTCCCTTCCTCCTCTACCTTTTGTTCTCCTTCCCATTTGAGAATGCTCTATCTCCCTACTTCCTTTTATCTATATTATATTTTGTTCTTTACATTTTGAGCTTTACATATAAGAGAAACCAGGCAATATTTAAGCTTGTGTGTCTGATTTATTCTCCTAAGCATTATGGTCTCAAGGTGCTAACTTTTTCCTAGTACCTCTCTATATAAAGTGTAATTATATGGCTGCAAATAACAGACATTTTCTTTAGTCAGTTATAAAAACAGAGAATTTGTTATAAGTATGGATTCCTCACTAAGTAACAGGAAGAATTGTGGTAAAAAAAAAAGATGGAGTCCAGAACTAGGGAAACTCTAAGGACCCAGAGTATGATGAACTCAATGTGTCAGAAAAGCAGATAAAGGTAAATTGATTCCAAGCACATCTCTCTTTCTCTTTTTTTCTTTCATATTTTGGTGCAAGGAATAGCTGAGCATCTCAGTCAGAGTCCTACAGAAAGGAAGAGTCATTTTCTTAAAGCAAAAATAGGGTGTTATTATCTGAAGAAGTACTGCATGCAAATACAATGTCTACTATACTTTCCTTCAACCATGTACAAGCCATTTAAGAAATGTATATAAAATGAAAACACAAGATTATAAAAGATCACCTACCTCTTCCTCTATTTCTTTTTCCTTTTCTTCCTCCTCCATGTCCTTCTTTTTTCACTCCATAATAATATATATTATTCATTAAGCATTTCATGTTGACATTGCCTTAAATATTTTGCATTATATTATCCTATTTATTTTTACAAATATTTTCTTGTGCTTTTAAGATTCTCATTTCTTATCAGCCAAAGAAGCAAAATCTATTGCTCAGTGGAGTTCCAGCCGAATTGGCCTGGTTTCTAATGCCATGTTCAGAGCAAATATACCATAATGTCTTTATTTGCAGTGAGTTTTTCAAACCATTTGTCTGTAGTCTGTTTCTGGTTTTTGTTGCATCATCATACACTCTTCAATCTTAAAAGCTGTCTTCTGTTACCATGAAGACAATCTGAAATACCGTGAAGAAAGTCTGAAATACCACAGATTTTTCAGTTTATCAAAGGCTAATTACCCTGACTGATCATTACACATTGTATACCCATATCAAATTATCATGCAGCATGCTTCTGTTTTCTCTGATGACACCGTGGGCCATTGCCTCCTTAAATGCCCATTCTAGGGCCAGGGATTTAGCTCAATGGTGCAGTGCCTGCCTGGCAAGTGTGAGGTCCTGAGGTTGATTCCTGGCACCTAAAATAAAATAAAGTAAAAGCCCATTCTATCTTGTCTTTTTGTGTCCGCATCACATATTCCTGTCTGTCAGCCCTGAAATTCTTCTTCCTTTTGCATCGTAGTACTGTATGCTTCAGTAAACCAATGTTGAAGTCAAAGGGCCCAAGACTGAAAAATACGCCTACTTCCTCAGGGAGCTGATCTGTCCTGTGTCATCATTTTTCAAGGCTTTCTTCATTAAATGCTACAAACACTATTTATTTCACAGTTTCAATTCCAATTTTATATTTACAGATGTCTGAAGAGCACTAGACTCTAAAACTTGTACACAGATTGCACAATAAACGTCTGTCCTTGAGGGCTGGGGATTTAGCCTGCCTGGCAAGCACAAGGTCATGAGTTCAGTTCCTGGTACCAGAAAAAAAATAAAATAAAATAAAGCAAAAACAAACAAACAAACAAAAATCTGTCCTTGAAACATTTATATTTCCATAGCAGCACCATTAAGCTATTAAATCCTATCAACTACTTAAATTACTTCATGAAATTTGCCTAGATCATTCAAGTAGATTTGTTATTAGTGCTACTATACTTGTTTAATATCTGTTCTAGATTTTTTCCCCCCATCAGTCTGATCTCCTAGAGAGAATAATTCAATCTGTGTACTCTACCTGTCTACTTGTCCGGGAAATCCTTCCCATGGCCCACACCTTAGAAGATGTTTTAGCCACCATAAGCTAATTTTCTGACAGGTATTTCTGAGTCATAATATCTAGTCTGGTGCTTTAAAGTCCATTATCTCTAACCCTTCCTAAAGAAGGAGGTATCATGTGGTAGTTATAAATGTACAGCCTTGATTGAATTATTTTTCTTTAAATTCTTCAAATTCTCTTATCTGTAGAAAGAAAAGATAACATCATCTACCAAATAATATGCTATCAGGTAAATGCAAATCAAATAAAGAAGACATAATCCCAAATAATAATAAGCGCTATGATAGAAGTTATAACAGACTTGTAGGGGGTAAGTTGAAGAGTTGGGGTTATTTCATAATAATCAATGAATGCAACCTGAAATCGTTCAGCTCATATTTCTCTACCTGGCTGACAAAGATAGCACGAAATATTTTCTCAATGATGAATTATGTCAATTGCATTTCCAACAACACCGGCCTAGTAAACTTCATATAAATGAGATAACCTTTATTTGCATGACTTATTCTTAGTGAATCAACACTAACTGCCACTGGTTATTTTGCATCATTTTAAGTGTTCACCAAATCATCTATGTAGAGATGGATAAGGATCTTCAAATTTGAAAAAAGTAATATTTGTTTCTAGATTACCTCCCTAGTCTCAAATTATTTAGAAAACAATGAAAATATACATTTGATATATATTCTACTGAGTTTTGATAAGTACAAATTTGCTGTCATACTTTTGAAAATGGTGTCTCTTTTCTGCTTGGGCTGTTAATAACAAAATTCCATAATTCAGGTAAATAACAGAGATGTATTTCTCAGAGATCTAGATGCCTGGAACTGCAAGATCAAGGTTCCTGTGGCTCCACTGTTGAGTGAGGGACAGCTCCTCCTCCAGGGTGTCTTCCTGTGTCCTCACCTGAGGGAATGGGGAGGCTGCTCCGGGGGCCTCTTTCCCTGGGCAGTGATCCACTCGTGAGGGCTCCACTCTCGCCGTCTGTTCTCTCTTCAAAGGCTTTCTTCCTGATTTCCTCCCTGTGGGTGAGGATCTCAGCTTGAGAATTTGAGGATGAAGCATTCAGATCATATCAAATGGCAAAATGATTTATCCAACAGTGCAAGTGAGAAGAGTTCAGGCTCTACTCTGAGTATAACCAGGACAGCTAGGGATTAGAGGGAAGGAAACAGAGTTGGGAGGTCAGATGGTGGAAAATTACTAAGAGGAGACATCAAGGGTAGAGGTTATTGCTAAAGTGATATTAAAAGGTTTCTTATAAAGAAAGGCCAAGGCATTAAGTGTGAGCAGTGAAGAACTTGATTAGCTGTCTCTGCTGGTTTATTGAAAGGAACAGTTAATGTGTAATTGTTTGATCAATCTTACTTGCCTACATCTGCTTATCTGAGTAACCACTTTGAAGATAACAGTATGCAATAAAACAACCATTGTTATTTTCCTATGACCCTGTTTTGAAATTCTGTATCATTTTTATTGTTTTTATGTTGTGCTCCTTACGCCTTTGTTTTTGCTATTTGCTTTTGTTATTTTCTCTTTAAAATTAAGAACATATGTACATAGAAGGGATAAGAGTACTGCTGATGTCTATCAGGTTATTGAAAGGAACAGTTAATGCTTAATTTTCTTTCTTGACCAGTTTGGATGTTTATATCTGGTAATCAGAACAGCTAATTTGAAGACAACAATATGGATGAAGTGAAGACAACCATGGATGAATTCGGACCATCTTGTTTAGTGAAGCTCTGTATCTTCTATAATGTTTTTTGTTATTTTTTATTCTTTTTAATGGCTTAATGAATCTTGCTTTCTTACATCTGGTAGATGATAAGATAACAATATGTAGTATAACAGCCATTGCTAATTCCTATCATCTTGTTTTGAAATCCTGTATAATTTTTATTGTTTTTGTATTGTTTTGTTTTTGTCTTCATTGTTGTTATTTTATTTATTTTTTTTTTTGTCTTTTAAATTAAAAAATGAATGGGAGCTGATTCACTGAAAAAGAGCAGCAGGTTAAAGGCAAGGGATGGTAGCTCACGTCGAAGAGGTCAGAGAGGCTGAACTGAAATTTGGTCAAAGACAGTCTTTTTCAGGTCCAAATTACATGTCTTGTGTTGCAAAGTTCTTTATACCATAGTGTGGGTATAGAATTAAAAAAAAAAAAAAAAAAAAGAGGGGCTGGGGATGTAGCTCAGTGGCACAAGGGCCTGCCTGGCAAGCACAAGGTCCTGAGTTCGATCCCTGGTACAAAATTTTTTTAAAAATGCCATTAAAATTTTTTTTTTAAAAAGAAGCCAAAGGGTAACTGGCAAACAACTTAATAAAAGGCCATATCATCAGAGATATTTTTAAAGAAAGTCTTATTGGTAATTTCTGGACTCCATGAAAACTTAGCAAGACCCCTTCTTTGGAACAGCTGAAGAAAAATGGTCAGAACAAACTCTCAAATACTATTTTCTCTTTAAAAATCTGTAATTAGCAGGGCACGGTGGCACACACCTGTAATCCCAGCGCTCTGGAGGCTGAGGCAGGAGGATCGTTGTGAGTTTGAGATCAGCCTGGGTTACTAGGTGAGCTGAAGGACAGCCTGAACTACATAGCAAGATCCTGTCTCAAAAAGACAATAAATAAATAAATAAATAAATAAATAAATAAATAAATCTGTAATTACCTATTTTTGCAAGTTATTCTGCAACTGTTGTTGTTTAAATTATTCACTTTATGTAATCATATTCCTGAAAAGCTTTCATAAAACATATATTTTTTACTTATATCAGAGATTCAGTGAAATATTTTAAATATAGCAAATAAATTTCCTATTTAATTTCTTTACTATTTATTAGGTATAATGTAAAAATAATACATTTGAGTAATTTCTCTATGCTTTTTTCTTTTTTTAAATATACTTAAGTTTATTGGTATCATGTACATATCCATAATGATCACATTCATTATAGGGTGTTATACTCTTATATTTTTCTAATTATAACACTGTGCACCTTAATGCATTCTTCCTTAATGAGGAAATCAAAAGACATAAAAATTTATTTGACAAGGAATTGTCAGTTTTAACTATATTATCTGTAAAGACACACCACTAGTTGCATAAGGTCACAATCTACATTTCTAAAATTTCTATAATTTTTTTGGCTTTTTGAGACAGAGTCTCGCTATATAGTTGAGGCTGGCCTTGAGTTCACTTTGTAGCCCAAGCTGGTCTTGAACTCACAAGGATCCTCCTGTCTCAGCCTCCCAAGTGCTGGGATTACAGGTGTATGCCACCAGGCCCGGCTAAAATTTCTAAAATTTTTATATTTCTGTCTATCTTTTCCTATGAAAAGAATATTAGAAAGGAATCTGATTTGGTAGATAGCTGTTTGTCAAAGTTATAGATAATTCATTTTCAATTAAGAGCTATTCAATTCACAGATACGGACAAAATGTGTCAATTTTCATAAACTTACAAAAAGAAAAGTAGCTTTTAGTTAAATAAATTACATTTAATAATATTGATTGCTAATTATATGTAACTGTACACTGCAACACACACTTTTTATGATTTACCCATCCCCCCAGCTTCTCTCATTTTTATGGTTTTGTCATAATTTGACAGTAAGCAACTACTGTCACAAAAAATGCAAATCGATTTTAGAAGATCTATACTTAAAATTCACTAAATCAATTTACCACTTGAGTGTAAATTTAATATGTCTAGTACCATTGTAATGGTTACTAAATTAATTATATTGTGGGTATACTGACATTTTCATAATTTCATTAATGTAATATTTTAAGTCGTGTGTATGACATTTTATTATATATAAAAATCACATGTGCTGACTTCATTAATTCAATAAAGGTTCAAAAAAGAAAGTAAGAATAAAATCATATCTTTTTTTTTGTTTGTTTGTTTGTTTTTTGTTTTTTCTCTGGTACCGGGAACCGAACTCACGACCTTGTGCTTGCCAGGCAGGCACTTTGCCGCTGAGCTAAATCCCCAGCCCCTTAAAATCATATCTTAATATCTACAATGATCATGAAATTAGATTGAACTACCAGATAGGTTTTATGCTTAAATCGATGTTTATATCTATGCTGATATCTATATTTGCATACATATCATCATAGATCCGTAAAAGATTAGATATGTAGATATTGTTAGCAGATAGATAGAAAAATAACAGTAAAAAAATTGAATTTAACAGAAAAAGATAAAAGTTCAACTTTAAAAATTACCAATACATTTTTTCCTTTAACTTTAAGAGATATTAATGACTTAAACACCACCAGATATCTCCATGGAAAAGATTCAACCATCATGATCTAATCAAAAAGCAGAGCTCATGACAAGCGGCCCGTTAGAAGACTGACTAAGGGAAATTTAATGTAAGGCATTAGCTGTAGTAGTCAGGAAGAGAATTACAGTTCATTTACTAAAAGGAGCAAGATGCCACCACCACACGGGCAAAGAAGGAGGCAGGGGGTCAGAGCATAGGGGCACCGGCTGCCTGCTGGGAGCTGGCCCTGGGGCTATGGAGGCAGAGGCTCTTCACGATGAGCTGGGTTCATATCAATACAGATATTGCTATAGGTGGTAGAAAAGCAGAGAAACAAGAGAGGGAGACAGATCCTGGTTATTTCCACTTCTCAATCTGCAGCCTGTGATTCCCATTGACTTAACCTATTTGAAAGCCCTGAGTCAGAGAGAGGGATCTAAGAATTATACCATATAGACTGTAGCTTCCAGACATAGGAGCGGCATAAGGATGGGGCACAAGTAGACTTAGAAGCCAATAAGCACATTAGTATTGGCCTTCTTTTAAAAGTAGACCTGAAAGCAAAAGAAATTTAAGGAAATTTTTAAAAAGAGCATAAAAAAGAAGAAGGAGCTGGAGACTTTTCTTTCCACATTTCAGATTTTGATAGTATAGTGGCTTTTTCTGTTAGAAAAGATGAGGAAATTCTCATCTCTCTCTTCCTTTCGTTCCACTCTCCCTCTCTTCCTTTTCTTCCATTTTCCATATTTTAAAGTGATATATATTTGTGCTACTTGATCAAATTTTGTGGTAAGCATTATGTTCAACACAGGTACACACACACACACACACACACACACACTTTAATAGATAAGTTTGGTAGTTGTAATGGTTGGCTGAAATTCACTTTTAGATATTCTTTTATAAATGTTTCACATATTAAAATTTTTTGTGTTGTCCCTTGAAATTCTGCCTGTGTCAGAGTAATTGCTGCTCTAGTATTTAATAAGGATGCTGGATGTAAACTTTTTGATTTAGATTATTTTGTCCACAGTAAAGACCACTGGTCTACTCTTTTTTGAAACTGAGTCTCTCACACCCATCTTATTTACAAGGATTCTTCCATTTATCTCTCAATTACATCTCACACGTAAGTAGGTTATTTTGTCTAAATTTCCTGCCTTCTCATGATTGGTTATACCTGCCTGCTTCCTACTATATTTTGCTTGACAAAAGACCAAAGCTGATGTAATGATTTCCAGCAGCATCTCCCTGTGTGTTGGTTTGGTGCTATAAGGAGAACAATATAATACAGGACACATACTTTATATGATTATTTATAGTAGTTACCCAAAGAACAGTATACAAAAGAGTGCAGGAAATCTGTCCACACACTAAGACCAAGGAATCCACCTGAGGGCCTGGATCCCACAACACTATCCTACATGAGTCCAGCTGAATACCTAGAGCTCATACCAATGCCTCCCACAAATCCAACTGGAGGCCCAGAGCCCATGACCACATCTCATGCAGGCCTGTTTCACGGATCTGCTGGGAAGGCCCAAAGGTCAGTGGTGGAATCTACAATGTCTGTGCCAGCGGGATAAAGGATCTGTGCTAGCAGGCTGAGGGATCTGAACTGGAGCCAGGAAGTGATGCTCAGAAGAACCAGAGCTCCCCCGAAAGGTACCACGGCCACCTTCGGCAACTGTGAGGTCCCGAGCTCCTCCGATGATCAGGATGGCTGAGTTCCCATCAGGGAAACCAACACAGCAAGCTTTTCCAGGAGGCTGGCAGTGCACCATCTTCCCCTCCGGAACCAGGAAGCAGTGCTCAAAGTGAGGACCAGAGCTCCCCAAAGTGAACCAAAGCCACTCTCAGTGCCAGCGAGGTCCCGAGCTCCTCGGAGGATGAGAACAGCCAAGTTCATCAGGAAATACACCTCCCCACAGTCTCTCTCTCTCAGCTCCCAACAGCCTGCTTCTTCTTCACCAGGTCTGCCTCTTATGCTGCTGGCAACAGTCCTCAGGTGGGCCTCCCACACCCAGCACCACACTCACTCCATTCAGCTGGGAGTTATAAGTTGATACCAGTTATTAATCTACTACACCCTGCATTAGAGCTTTATTTATATTGTTTATTTTTCTGGTTGTGGTCACTCTTCCTGAGAAGCAAGTTAATCTTTTTCTTCAGAATTAGCTGACTTTTCCTGACTGACCCCCTGAAAGTTTCTCTGTGCCTTGAAGTGCAGTAACTTAATCACCATATATTATTTTGATTTTTGTTGTAATCAATTTTTCTTGAATGTGGCACATATTTTCAGTCCTTTGGTTTAGCTTGTACATTGTTTCAGGAGATTTTTTTACAATATCTTTGCAGAGTTCTATTTGTAGAGCTGGGGAGGGTGAAGTATATCAGACAGCCTTACATTTAACTATGCTTATCTCTCCACATTCTTGTCCTTTCTCTAATTTCATTAATTTTTTAATCTCATATCCACCTTTTATTGTTTTTATTTAAAACCTTTCTCTGTGTCAGTAAATTAAACGTCTGTTTATTATCATTTTATTGTATTTATTACATGGAATTATTCATCTGATCCACAATTTGCTTTCTTAGTTTTTCTCAATATCTCAGTTCTACGCCATCACTGAGCTCACTTTTCCTTGACTTTATTAACTTACTGTGTTTCATACAGCATGAAGAACCACCACAGGATTTTCCCCTTTCCTTGAGTCATATTTTCTTCAAAATTACTCCATGTCTACTGTGTCCCATGTACTCCTCCTCTTCCTTCCCCTCCCCGCTCCTCTCCTGTCCTCTTGACGCAAGCACACTACCTATTTGTGACAGTGTAAATTTTGTATATCCCATTGTCTCTCTTTTTTTAAATCTTGGTCCTTCTAAATGCTGGCAAATCTTGTCTAGACTTTCTATTTGCTTTTGCTGAGTAATCTTGTCAGTATTTATAATTAAGAATAACATGAGCAAATATGAATTCAAGTAATCTCTAAGGGCGTTCCCATGAACCAAAGCTCAATGACCTGCGTGTGTCAATTCATTACAGTGGAGGAAAAGACAAAGTTTTAGAAACAATAGAGGTATAGCCCTCTTTCTTTCACTTACTAATTGATCTTAGACTGATGATTTAACCCCCAAGAACTCTGCTTCTCATTTATAGGAGACACACTATTTATTTTGCAGGTTTATTATATCAATTAAATATAATACTGTAAATAAAAACAAAGCATCTGACAAATGTTGGAATTTTATTTACTTATTTATTACCTTTTTGAGACAGGGTTTTGCTATGCAGTTCAGGCTGGCCCTGAACTCACTTTGCAGCCCAGGCTGATCTCAAGCTCCCAACAATCCTCCTGCCTCAGCCTCTTGAGTGCTAGGATTATAGGTGTGCGCCACCATGCCTGGCTTTTAAATGTTGGAATTTTAATAAATGTTCATGCATCTTCCTCCAGGCGCCAAGACTCCCTGTCCATCATCCAGAATACAGGGACAAAACAGGCAGGACTTGTCCAGAAAATCCTGAGATGTAAACTACAATAAATGTCAGCTTAAATGGTGTTACAGCTTAGTTCTGAAAGGTCAACCAAAAGTGTCCTGCGCTTGGAAGGTCTTTGATCATAGGGTGCTGCACTCAGGAGTGAGTCGGTAAGTTCGTGGCAGAATGTGCTGCTAGAAGTGGATCCTGGTTGGAGGCGGGCACTGGGAGTTGATGTAGACCACTATCTTCTCGTCCCTCGCTCCTGCCTGGTCTCTCTGCTACCTTGTTCCCCAGGGCTGAGCGGCTCTCCTCCAGCAAGCCCTTCCGCCATGCTCCTTCTGCCCTGGAGGAACTGTGAGCCAAATAAATCACTGTCCATTAAGTAGTAGGTGCTGGGTACTGTGTCCCAGTGATTAGACAGTGACTAGTACTGTCGGTAAAATTATGTTTTTGGCCAGCAACAACAGTCCAGGTTTGAGAGTTAAGTTTCAGTAGGAAAGTAAAATTATAGTTCTGAACACAGGAGTATGTAGTCTGAAATATTAAAGTGTCTACGGAGTATTCACTCAAAAAAGAAAGGCTTCATAATTTTTATGGAAATTCTCATTTGAAAAATGAGAGTGTTACAGTATTCATCACAATGGGTTGTTATAATGATCGCATGTACTATTATGTAAAGAGAGATGATTATTAACTAATGGTAAATGCTCAGTATATCCAGGATCAAGTTCATTTTGGTAAAGCAACTTGTATTAAATATGCAAGTACTATGTAGAACTGTATGGGTCAACACATATTCTTTTATCACTTACCCATCTGGATACTGAGGAAAGCTGGTAAGTTCTCCCTAAAGAAGGGGATATGGGAGCCCTAAATTTTACATATAAATGCAGGAGTTTCCTGCTAACTCAGGCCATTCTTTGGGCTTGAAAAGGTCAATGGACTCCATACTGAGAGTCGGTAATCTTTTTAACAATGCAAATATCTTCCAGTGAGGACTTCGATATTCAAGGAGCTATACTTTTTCTCATCCTGTACAAAAAATAAATTTGTTTTATCAAAATAAATACTTTCTGGCTGGGCGTGATGGCACACGCCTATAATCCCAGCACTCCGGAGGCTGAGGCAGGAGGATCACTGTGAGTTTGAGACCAGCCTGGGCTACAAAGTGAGTTCAAGGCCAGCCTGAACTGCATAGCGAGACCTTGTCTCAAAAAGATCAAAAAGATAAAAAAAAATTAAAAAATACTTTCTTGTAGAATGAGAAACAACAATCAACAACAGTCAACAAACGTTAACAGTGAAACAACATCAGTGTTGGAACTACCTGACAATATAAAGGAGCAATACTAAGAATGATTCAGAGGAGAAGGACAAACACTCTCAAAGTACATGGAAAAAGTAAAGTCTCGGCAAGAGAAAGAAAGAAAAAGCAGTAAGAACAAAATGAAAACTTTAAAACTGAAAACTGAAGTGACTGAAATAAAGCTCAGTGGAGGGCTCAACCTCTATATGCAAAGAACAGGGGAAAGAACCCGTGAACTCAAGACAGAATAGTAAAAATTACCCAGGTCTGGATAAGAGAGAGAAAATAGTTACGTGTTTCGCTGTATGAACAGGAACTCAAGGACATGTGAGGTTCAAACAGAAAATCTAACCTCACTGGAGTCTAAGAGGGAGGGAAGGGTAGGTGAAAACTATTCTAGGAAATAATGAGTGGCACTTTTCCCAAAACTAGCAAAATATGTCTCCAGGTTTATTAAAGGTGCAGAAGCCAGGCATGGGGGTGCATGCCTATAATCCCAGCACACAGAGGCTGAGGCAGGAGAAATGCTGTGAGCTCAAGGCCAGTCTGGGCTACATAGTAAGTTTAAGACCAGCCTGGACTGCATAGCGAGACTCTAGCAAAAAAAAAACTACAAAAAAAAAAAAAAAGAAAGAAAAAACTGAGGAGATCTGAAACAAGATAAACGTGTGAAAATTCCAGAAAGATACACGAATATAAATCTCCTGAAAAGAATAGGCAAAAACAGCTTACGGTAGTGAGATAGAAATGATATTTTAGGGCTGGGGATTTAGCTCAGTGGCATAGCACCTGCCTGGCAAGCACAAGGTCATGAGTTCAATTCCCAGTACTGGGAAAAAAGAAAAAAAAAAAAAACCAAACAATGATATTTTACTTATAAAGGAAAAATAAACTCAAACGACAGATTAGCCATCAGAAACTGTGTATGAAAAGAATAAATTTTCAACAACTGAAAGAAAAAATTGTCATGGTCAAATTTTGTATTTGTTTAAATTATCATTCAAACATCAACACCTTTTCCCTTGAAGAGCAGCGAAGACATTGGGTCACCAAGAGATGTGCTCTAAAAATAGCTAAAGAAAGTTCTGAATACCCATGCTTTTAATTATTTTATTAAAGGGAGATTAGTTATTCTCACTCAAGTTTTATAAATGGAAATTAGAAGCTTACAATGGTGAAAGAATTGACCCAAACTTGCCTAGAGATAGTCAAATAAGGCAAAAATGAGTCTTAAAAACTGTTTCACAAGTTTTTTTAAACTCATTTCCCTTTCGGCTCCTTAGTTACCTTTCAGCTCCTAGACCATAAAGACACTATTTTCTGAGTCTCCCTTTACCCTGAAATGAGATATGAAGTGTCTTCCAATTTTAATATTCTAAAAATAATTATCATACTGCACTCCTAGAACTAGACAAAAATAAGGATGAAATACCTTGAAGAAACTGCATAAACCACATTCTTCAAATACCCTGCCTCAGCTAAGTTCTAGAATGACAAACAATGAAATCACGTTGAATCTACAGGGGCCAATTTGCTGGTGCAGCGTGCAAGGTTCAGTGCTTTCCGGCTATAATTAGAGAATGGTGCCTGCTCTTGATTAGCTAGTTTTGGTTACTATAGCAATTCCATATGTCGCCTGTGCCTGCTGACGGGTGAACTGTATCGTGTACCTTCTGTAACTGGCTCTCGTTAGCCACTTGCAATTTATTTTATGTTTTCAACAACAATTTCAAATGTGAAGTGTCAGGAATCCATGTTTTTCAATTATTTGCAAAAACAGACCACAGAATCCACACCCTCATCATTAGCCCCATGCTTGGATGTTAATATTTAGGTAAACCATTGAATGTTTTGAAATCATCAACAATATGGACATTATTTTATGTTTTTATATTTTTATTTTAATTGGGTATTTTTTTGGTACCAGGAATTAAACTCAGGACCTCGCACTTGCCAGGCAGGCACTTATGCCACTGAGCTACATCCCCAGCCATTATATTTTTAAATATAAGCTAGATAACTTACTCTTTCCATAAAGACTAATTTTTACAAATTTTATAGGATTGCTTCACCTTTCGAAGAACTTATAAAATAATTCATAATCTCCACTGATTTTTCCATTTTACATTTTAACATTCAACTTAAGAGTGAAAGATTGTTCAAAACTTGATCATGAATTAAAATTCACGTAACATTTTTAAAGTAACTAATGTGCCTAGAATTGGCAAAAAAACTTTTACTATTCATTTCCACGAATGCATCTACATCCTTTGAAACAGCACACTGTGTTCCTACTGCCTTTGAGCACACTGTCAATACTTATAAAATATGCATAGCCTCACACAGAATATCTTGCAAAAAAGTATCGATGCTACGTCACATTCTTGATATAATAATGAATATTTTAGCAGGTTTCCCAGAGAGCTTTGAACAATTGTGCAGGGTAAAAAAAATCCAATGTTAATGTGCATATATCTATCTGTCCTTTACCTAATACTTGCCAGATACACTTTCTTTAAAAAAAAATGAGAAATTTGGTTCCTAACATTTGGCACTTTTCTATAGTTTCAGCTACTCTGGAGACTAAAGAAGTAGGATAATAATTCCAATTTTATCATATTAAATCACACTGATATTTGCAGGTGATCAAATGCTTATGAATGAATAAAATTCTGCAATACAAATATAAAATAATATACTAAAAGACTGTATGTAAAATAAGATTTTATTTATAGTGATAAACACATAAACTTGCCCATAGGATAAGTTTAAACATTCTTATGTAGAATCCAAACACAAATTTCAGATTAATCCCCTCAATTTAAAGATTAACATAAAGAGATCAATCTACTATGTGTATTAGGTGTATAAATAGAAGCTGATTCTTCACATTATATCCATGTGCTTATATTTCTGATTCACTGAATATAAAAAATTTCTCAGACTTCAGTCTGATCATTCATGAAATAAAAGACAAACCCACAATGGGACTTTAAACACTGTAAGCTCTTCTTAACTCAGACCTTAACCTCAATATTAAGAATAATGAAGCTCCTAGAGACTGCTAAGACACATTCATTACGGGAATGAGCCAAGCTACGTTCCCTTAGGGCCACCATATTTCTAAGCCAAAAGGGCACTGATAGCCCACCCTGACAATTAGCATCTGATAAACGATGTAGTGCCCCACTTCTAATGTAGTGATTGATTGTTTCCAATTAATTCCTGAGAGATATCGATGGTTTCTTCCTAGAGTGTTTACATGAATTGATTTATGTTAATAATGAATACCCTATTTCACAATTTGCTAGGAAGGACGGGCTATTTTCTTTATAACTTGTTTCTACTACTGAGCATTAGTATGTAGTTTCAGAGCTCAAAATATATATAAAAATATTTTAAAAGATATAAAAGATTAACTAAACACTAAACATACAACATTTAACAACACCTACATTTGGCCTCTGATGTGTGTTGGGATGATTCACATGCAAGGAAACAGCTTGGAAAGGGTTTTCTGTCTGTTTGGAAATATAATCATCTACTGGGACCCTATTTTTAACTTGGATTTATACTCCTTGTAACCACTGCTAAGATAATTTACCTCTCATGCATTATGACACAGAGGACAGTAATCTAATCAAATGCTCACTCCATTTCCGCTCAGTCCAACCGTTATCAGCGACTTCATGTACGACAGCCCTAGTGTGAGGCTCTTGTCTCTCTGATGGTGAGCAAGACACGGGCTGTCGTGCCCTCACTGAGCACGCAGTCCAGTGCAAATAACAGACACACTTGTATAAGGAAACAATCGTCCACAGGAAAAGTGGTTGTCTGCAGGGAAAAACAATGCAACATATTTAGAGAAGGGTCTTATGACATGAGAACAAAATGAAGTTGAGAACTGAAGGATCCCAGAATGTTATTAGATGAAGGATAGCATAAGTAAGGGCGCTAAAACAGAACAAACAAAACAACAACAAAAACTCTGCCTACTCCAAAAACTAAAGGAATTCTGGCGGTTTTGCCAAGCACAGGAAGGAGAATGTTAAGAGATGGGCGTATCTGGATAAGATGATATAAGGCAAGACACCAAAAAAAACCCCAAACCACCCTTTGTTCAGAGTGGAGTGGGAAGCCACTTAAAGGCAGTAAGTACAGCCTTTAAGATCAAGGATAGCAGAAGCTACACTGCATGTGTGTGCAGCAAGGGTCCCAGGGAACTCTGCATACTATTTGCTCAATTTTTCTGTGGATATAGAACAGTCTTTTAAATAGTTGTTGTATATGTGTGTGTTTTGTTTTTTGTTTGTTTTGCTTTTTTGTGGTACCAGGAATTAAATTCAGGGCTTTTGTTGGGTGCTATCCTAACACCCCTCACCCTTTTTTACTATTTTTTATTTTGAGACAGGCTATCACTAATCTGCTAACTTGCCCATGCTGGGATCCAATTTACAATCTTCCTGCCTCAGCCTCTGAGTCCTGGGATTACATGTATGTGCCACCATCTCCAACATAATCTATTTTAAAAAAAGTTATTGCAAGAATCCAAAAGGTGATGGTTTGTATCAAGCAGTGAGGATTTAGGACTTCAGACAATGTAGCTAGCAAGGAGAAAGAAAATGAGTATGGAGTAGTGCAACAGAAGTCATGATGATAGAATTCCAAGTCTGGTCAAAAAAGGTAAGCTTGTCAGAAGTGCATGCTGCTGCGGGTGGTAAACAACTGCGTACCAGGAAAGCCTCCTTTGAACTTGGCATCAAGAGGGTTGCTGAGCAGGACAAGACCGGCTTCAAGGAGTGTCCGGAAAACATTAGACTGATATGGGTTAAAGGGAAAATGAGGACTCTACTCTGCGGAAGCAGCAGCAGGTATTCCATAGGTCCAGCTGCTGCAAACACATAGTTTCTCCATGGACGTTACCTTTCCTACTTCGTTTACATGTCGGGAAATTCTCAAAATAATCACAAGGTAAGAATACTGAAGCCATGAACTTCTACCTTGAGCCAAGAATCCTGCCAAAGTGGCATAATTATCTACTTCTGCCAGATACGACTGAAAATGCCCATATGGGAGGATGAAGACTGTTTTTAGATGCTCATGTTTCCATAAAGCTAGAACAAACATCTATAGATAATATATATATGGGTTCACAAACAAAATACAAAACATGTAAATAAACAAACTCTGAGTGAAAATCAGCATTGAAGGCTTTGACCCCCAAGGGACTTCTGGCTGTGAAATGATTAATATAGACTATACAACAAAAATGTTATGAAACAGAAATGGAATCACAAAAATACGCAAGTGATACAAGATTATAAAAAATGGCTGGGCATGGTGGTGCATGCCTGTAATCCTAGAACGGAAGCTGAGGCAGGAGGTTAGTTGGGAGTTTGAGACCAGCCTGGGCTACAAAGTGAGCTCAAGGCCAGCCTGAACTGCATAGCGAGACCCTGTCTCAAAAAGACAAGAAGGAAACAAACAAATAAAAAAGATTATAAAAAATGACAGGTCAAATTTGGGAAAAAGAGAACTAAGGAAAATTAGGGGAAAAATTTAAAGTTTAAAATTCCAGGAATGGTTTAAAGATCAGATCAGACAGAATTACCAACACTTTACCTATACAACTTGGCATTATAGTACTGTGGATTTGATAAAAAATATTATCCATCAGTGATTTGGATAAGAGAGAAGCGCAAAGTATATTTCCCCCGATATAACAAAATGAGCTAGGCAGGTGGGCCGCTGCCATCGCGCACATGTGACTTTATCTGAGCTCCAGCAATGGTCCAGGCCTCCTCAGCCAGGGCTCCAGGCAGCTGACTAGCAGTACACATTGCAGCCCATTTAAAGGAAGAAACAGAGCGTTAGAAAAAACAATTTTATATTGCTAAAATGTGACTCATAAATGGTATGTATCATTTCTTTTACACAAGTAGTCGAAATCTAGTGTTACAGCAAATCTAGTGTTACAGAATTCAATGTTTCTTCTAACAGCAGAAGAAATTGCAAAATTGATCCTCAAGCAGGGTGGCCATTTCCAGCTAACACCCAGGAGAGAGACTGTTTTACTACAGTAAAAGAGAAATAATAATTCCCACAGCAGCTCAGAGTGACAGGGAGACAGAAGCCAGGAAAGAGAACTTTCAGAATAAGAGCAGAATAAGAAGTTGTAACAGAGCCCTGGACTGTCACAGAAAAAAAGCTGGAAAATGTGGAGGGAATAAAAACATTGAGGGGAAAAAGGCAGGGATTTCTGAGAACAGAGAAAGAATATGTCCTTAGAAAAGTGAAATACAAAATATATAGTGAGAAAAACAGAACAGTTCCCAATTAGATGTACTGTAGTGAGGACAGATACTAACCAATACTACTGTAGTGAGGACAGATACTGACCTTCTTAAAGGAAAACAGAAAGGAGATGACTTACAAAAGAACCACAAGTCCTCTGACAACGGCCTTCATGTCAACAATGGGAACCAAAGAGCGGATTAATTTGCTTAATCTGTGAATCTAGAAACATATACACAGCAAAACTACCTTCCAACGTGGATAAATCAGAAGTATTTACAGATATTTCAAAAGTTTCATTGGGCTGGATATGTAACTCCTGGCAGAGCACTTGCTCAGTACGTGTGAGGCCCTGGGTCAAACCCCAGCACTGGGGTTGCAGGGGATGTTTATCAAGCAGAGATCTTCTGCAAGGACTCATAGAAAAACAAATTGATAAAACATAAGTAAATCAAAATACACTTGTCTGTATAAAATGCTAATTATGTTACAACTTGTTGGATTTCTTATAAAGAATAAAACCAAACTGCTGGAAAATGATTTCTGAGTTTGAAGAGATCAAAGTTAAAGCTTCATAAGGCCCACTCCATCATTAGGAAAGAGGATCGACATAGTGAATAGTATCAGATACATTAAAATTAAGTAAAGTTTAGAAAGTAAAATCCTTAGGTGTGGACCATTCTAACTGGTAAGGCAGAATAGAATACGATAGCAAAGAAGCAAATATGTCATCAATCAAAAAGAACAAAGAAAAATCAGTTTACTCAAATATTAGACGTGTATGGTACAGGCCAGACACTGAACTTTTTGAAACAAAATTAAATAGACATATATGACTTCACTTCTCAGAAAGCTTTTTCATATGCTCCTGGGCATTTTTCTTCATCTCTTTCAGTTTATATTCAGATTATAATCTTGCAGCACCAATTAAATGAGATTTTCAGTAAGACTATGTATGTAACTAATATGTCATGGAGCCTAAAATAAAATTAATAGTTAATTTTAAAAAAAGAATTTTAAAATGTTAAGCCTACCAGTCTTCTTCATTTCACCTTACACTGAAATGAAGGTAGAGCTATGAGAAAGTGTACTCAATGTAAAATTAGGACTTGCCGTGGTAGAACTCACTAGGATGTTTCTTGAAAAAAGCTTAAGTCACTAACTGACAGAAGGAATCACCTTGAGTATTGTGCCAAATGCAATCTAACAATGGTTTACATCAATCAGAACTAGAAAAAAAAAAGGAAGCAGACCATAAGGAATAAAAATTGCCTAAGATTCTTATACTATAATGTGCACTTACTAGTGGGATAGTGGTTTATTCTCAAATTCTACCACGGAATGCAAAATTATACAAGGCTATCCAACTGCTTTTATTCTAACTGCATTTCTGGAATTAAAAATTAACTTTCTGTATA
This sequence comes from Chinchilla lanigera, assembly GCF_000276665.1. Classification (NCBI taxonomy): domain Eukaryota; kingdom Metazoa; phylum Chordata; class Mammalia; order Rodentia; family Chinchillidae; genus Chinchilla; species Chinchilla lanigera. Next base: position 3,066,360 of record NW_004955476.1, read on the forward strand.
TCAGCATTTTCCAAAAATTCTTGCATTGTTACCCTCATTATGGGCAAAGAAGTCTTGATTGCTAATGGGAATCATTGAGAGGTGAAAGACATTCAATTAAATGAAGAAAATTTTGTTCCCACACACAAGTACTCCTGTCTCCATTGGATGTAGCTACCGAGGGGAAAAATAAGGAAATTTAACTATTTTAGTCTAAACACTTCATTTAACATGAACTGAGGTTTTGATTTGTTAACCTAGATAATGACAGAGGGGTAATTCAAAAATGTATTTTGATTCTTTTGTCATCAAATTCAAATTAATATCCAAAGGCACGTATGTTTGTATTTACTAAGCTTTAAACATTATGTGTATTGAAGTAAATGCTTTAAATTGACATACAGTGTGGGCTTTCAGAGTAGCAATTTGCACAAATGGGAAACAATTTTTGAGTAATGCAATTTTAATTTGTATTAAAACTTGTTAGAACATTAGGTTAATAAGGCCAAAGACCTGGTTTGTAGTTCAATTAGTCCAATTAGCTATTCAAACTAACATTTATGACACCACCACACATAAAGGAAAAACAAAAATAAAAACTAAATTAAGAGTAAACCATAGTGATTAAAAAAGGAATGCTATTTGCTATTTTAAAGCTGCTGCTTCTTTAAAAAGTACATATATTTTCAGCATTGTTTGAAAAGCTCCTTCTAATAAACAAATTATTGCTAATTCCGTGGCTTTAAGAAGTCTTCCAATACGTCATTTCCTCTAGAAAAATCCCTATGTTCATGATACTGGTATGCTGCTAATGTTCTTTTTGTTTGTTTGTTTCTCATTTACTACTCTCCTTAAAATTTAAAAAAAAAAAAAAATTCCAAAATAAAATTTAAAAAAAGAAAAAAAAAAAAACCAGAAAATCCCAGACTCTTCCAGTCAACTAATTTGCAAATTTACCCCGGAGTGGTGGTGCACACCTGTGACGCCAGCAATCAGCAGGCTGAGGCAGGAGTACTGCAACAAATTCGAGGACAGCCTGAACTATATAGTGAGCAGAAGTTCGGGCTCGACTACACAGCAAGATCCTGTTCAAAAACAAAACAAAACAAAACAAAAAACCTAAACAATAAATAAGTAAATAAAATTTGCAAATTGATAATTGCACAAACCATTTTAATTTAGTACCATAAATAATTACATTTTGACTTAAGAACCACAGGTGATTTGGTGAGAACCCTGCAATTCTCATTCTGTAAACTACACATTCAAGTAGTTAAGAACAGAACACTGTCAAAGGAGAACTGGAGCTTGAGCTGGGACCTCAAACTGGTGTCCTCCCAAACGCGATTATCACGCACTGCTCTGCAGAGCTAACAACAGGTCCGTCCAGATGCTAAGCCCAGGGACTTCGAAATCGCCATCCTGCGCTTTGCAGGCCTCCAAGGCAGTTAGAAGCTTGTCCTTCAGAGGTGGAGGAGCCTGGCCGAGGCTCTGAAACCTGTGGAACAACTCCTCCCACGGGACGTCCTGGGACTCAGCTGCAACCCAAGCGCCTTTCTGAAGGTCATAGTGCAGCTTTCGACCCCAGTCGGTTAACAGACCTAGGTAGGCGCGAAAGAGCGCAGGATGGCGAGCCGCCACCGAAGTCAGAAGCCCGGCTGGGAGGCGGCAGAAGGCAGCCAGGACTTCCGATCGCTCCAGAAGCCATCGAACTAGCAGGTGACTCTCCTCTCCGGGCGACTCTGGACGGCTCGGTCCCGACTCCTCGTCCGGGGGCTGCAACAGCGCCACGGCCGTCACCTGCAGAAAGTGGTCCCGCGGCGCGCGCGTCCACAGGCGGCCCAGCCACCCGCCGGGGTCCCCCGCCTCGGCCTCCCGCAGCCGCCCGAGCAGCAGC
>NW_004955476.1:3068335-3093002 GCF_000276665.1 Chinchilla lanigera
CAGGAGGGCCAGGCGGGCCTGCAGCGCCTCTGCGTCCGCGTCCCGGGGGGCCGCGCCCGGAAACAGCTGCTGCAGCAGGGCGCGGCCCGCAGCATCACCCAGCGCCCGGTTCTGGAGCAGGTTCACAGACAGCCGGACGTCCCCGCGCCCAAGGGCCTGGAAGCTCGTCAGTCCCCGGCCGGGCCCCTCCGGGCCCCACTGGCTGCGCAGCCGCCTTTCCACCGCCGTGCGGATGCAGCCGTGGCCGCCAAAGCGCCGGTACACGTGGCGCAGGTAGCGAGCCCACTGCAGCGCCCGGCGCACAGTCTCGGGGCCCCAGGTGCTCACGTGGTTACTGCGAGACACCGACAGCACCTCGGAAAAGCGCTCCACCTGCTGCAGGAGTGGCTCCATGGGGAGCGAAGGCCTTACTTCCGCGTTCACCTTGGAGACGAAGACGCTCTGCGTGCCGATTGGAGCATTCGGGGAAAGGATCCGCCCTTCTGAAATTCTACTGGACAAAGTTCATGTCAATCTCATGGCGGCTTCATCCGGGTGTTTTGACTCGGAACTGTAACTTGGGCAAAAGTCCTGACCGCTTTCCTTTCTGCCGCAGATGGAGGTGGTGCCGCTTGGACGGTTCTAGGCAGAAGGGCGTTTTAGCAAAAGTTTCTGGAGCCAAATGCGAGATGCCTCCAGAAAGAACAGTGCCTGCGCTTTTCGCTTTGAAAATATCACTAAGTGGAAATTTTCTGAGTTTTGCCTAAAAAGAAAGATTTCTGTTGAGGTTTATTTAGGCAACCGCAGAGACGCTATTGTGTAGGAGGAAAAGTTATTAAATCAAATTTAAAAATCACTTTTACATGGGGAAAAATGACCTGGCCTCCTGTTTATGAACTCCAGGCACCGTCCTAAGTTCTGGGCCTTCATGGTCTTTCATTATTAGCGCTGATTAATTGAAACAAAAACAACCACTTCAAGCGTAATACTTCATTAAAGTTTTAGAAGAATTTAAAATTTTATTTGAAAATTGTATCTGCATTGTCATATTTTTCAATGCAGAATAACTGAATTCACTCCTACTTTACTCAAATAGCCAACTAAAGTGTTATGCTAATGACTTCAAAAGAGAAAAAAGAACCTGTACTTGAATTTAGATTTAAATTTTCCACTTATTGATGCATTCCACAAATCATCTGGCTACTCCTACTAGTTGCACTGTCCACTAATCCATACGTTGTCTAACTCAGTGACATTACTATTACACTGACTCTTTGGAGCAGAATTTCTTACCAGTCCTATAGACACTAACCAAAAATAAAAGGGAAGTGTTTTTTGTTTTGTTTTGTTTTGTTTTTCTGACAAAAAACAGAAAAGAGAAGAAGTCATTTAAAAAAGAGGGCCTTAATTCATTTATTAAAATGAGTATTTCCACACCTTTTAAAAATAAAGTAGTTGGGTTCATACTGTTAATTCAGTTTTATTGTTTGATTTTTATCACTGAACACAAATTCCCACTTGGCCTTGAATTCATCATTTTTATTTTAGCCTAAACTTATCATGAATCTTAAAATTCTTTGACTTGACTGCTAGAAATTTGCGACTAAACGGGCAGCCTGTCTTCCTGCAGCTGGCTGCACGTCAGTAATTGGTTTATTTATTCTCTAAGTACATGGTGTGCTAAAGATTTAACGGAGAAGTTGAGAGTTCTGCCATTTAAAGAAAGAGTAAACTAATAAATCTGATAGAGTAATTCAGTGAAGTAGGGTCACCAAGTCTTAGGTGACAGAAAGTCTAAGAAACTGATTTCTTAAATGAAAGCTTGAAAGACAAGTATTGAGAAAAGCTGTCAGGTTTCATAGCAGCCGTTAATACTTCTGCAGGGACTTCCCTTGAGAGAACCATGCCCATTCAAGGAAGCTAAAGAAACCGGAAACAGCTTCAGTCAGGATGGAGGTGAGAATGTATAGCAAGCTGTGTGTATATTTTCACTTGTACAGTTGCATTAGAATGCACAATTATATTGCTGTAATTCCTCTTACTTCCAACTAACCTACATTTATTAAATAAACACACTATCTAAAGATCTCCCCTCTTAAAGAAAGAAAAATCTAGACTTTTGAGTTTCTCCTCTGTGTTCCATTTAATTCAATAAAACTGAAAGAACATTTATGAAGCTCCTACTGAAAGTAAAGTACTAGGGTTTGAACGAAGGTTATGACAAAATTTCTCACTTCAAGCAACCTACATTCTTGACATGGGGTAATAAGGAGGGCAAAGCTACTTAACTACAGTGAGAGATTTTGTGTATTTTAAAAATTATAGGAGGCCTGAGGGTATAGCTCAGTAGCACAGCACCTGCCTGGCAAGTGCAAAGTCCTGAGTTCAATTCCAAGTACCAAAAAAAAAACCCAAAAAATTGTAGGAATGATGTTATGAGCGACTAGATGTCATTAATTTACTATAGGGCATGGAGGCTTGGGCTAGCCCTCAACATGTTTAAATAAATCATGAGATAAAGGAAAACCCAAGTGAGAGAAATAGCAGGGTAACACATGAATATCTGAATACGCATACCATTAAAGCAGACAATGTCCCCCAAGCACAGCCAGTGTACTTCAGTTTGTTAGTTGCCCAGGTAGTAGTTCCTGTTCCAGATCTGGTTCGTTCTGGTTTCTTAGAAATTCTGGTCACTTCTCCACTGTTGGTGGGAGTGCAGACTAGTACAAGCACTGTGGAAAGGAGTGTGGAGATTCCTCAAAACAGTAGGATTACAGCTCTGATTCCACCCAGCTCTTTCCCCTTCTGGGTGTTTTTCCAGAAGAATTGACAACATTATAACACAGTGATATACCTGCACCCATATTTATAGCAGCACAATTTATAATAGCTAAATCCTGGAAACAACACAAATGCCCACCAGAGGAATGGAATTTTTATATATTTAGCTATAAAAAAAAATTTGAGGCTTTTATAGGTTAATGGGTGCAACTAGAGACCACACTCATTAGTAAAATAAATCAGATCCACATGTGTAAATATTGTATTGTCTCCCTAGTGTAAGAAACTGAAAGAATAAGAAAGATCCAAAGGTATAATACATATTGTGAAAGGGAAAGAAGCTGCTCAGAAGGAAGGAACAACTGGGATGGGAGAAAAGAGAAAAGAAAGAAGGGAAAATTTTATATATATATATATATATATATATATATTATATATATATACACACACACACACACACATACACACATAAGATAGCTAAGATAATTGTACTACTAATTTCTATTAGTTCATTGAAAGGAACAGTGCTTATATTGTTTGACCTATTTTGCATATCTTATAATCTGAGCAACTACTTTGAAGGTAACCATACGCAATATAACAACCTTTGTTGATTTCCTATCATCTTGTTTCAAAATTTTGTATTGTTTTTATTGAGTTTTTTGTCTCTTTAAAATTAAAAAAAGAATTAACCTAAGAACTGGCTAGCCACTGTGGTGCACAGCTGGTCACTGTGATGCACAGCTGGTCACTATGATGCAATTGTATAAATCAGTCCCCACTTGACAAGCCATTCTGCTTCTGTACTTCCTGCTTGCTTATCCCATATATGCCCTATAGCACCAGAGATCAGGGCCCGATATTTTGGGATTGATCCCGTCAATATAAATAGATCTGCCGCCAAATCCTGGGTGTCTTTTCAGTGTTTCTGCTTGCTGTTGCACCATGTGCTATGAATACAAAGAAGATTCTCTCAACTTCTGGGTATGATCTTTAACTTCCTAGAATATATTGAATTAGGACAGATAATAGAAGGGCAAATATTAGGAGATTTCATCAAAATAAAACATCATTCAAACCTTGGGAGTTGAGTGACATAAAGTAAGAAAAAGAGGCTTTCACAAATCATCTACCTCTGGGAAAAATTAAATGAGGTCATAAACATAACATGCTTATATGGATTTTGCAGCTAGTAATAATAACCTTTATATAATAACATGCAGTTTGGGGTACTAATCACAGCACATCTCAATAGGTTAGGTCTGACAATTTTGAGTCAATCATCCTAATCTAACCGGGTCTTATTTCATAATTTAGGAATTTATCTTTAAGCATTTCAATGGATACCATTCCCAGTGATAGAAATTTGTTCAGAAATGGCCAGGAGAGGGAATTTCAATCAGGCATAAAGAATTCAGAGGAAACTTTTCTTCTTTATTTCAGTGTCAGTAGGTAAACATTGCTATGCATAGAAAGTCATGAGAGATTGAGAGTATGTACACGATGGGTATCAGGCAGGCTTATAGATGGTTTCTTTCTTCCTTTTGACATTGTTATACATTTATATATAGCACGAAGTTGTCACAGACATCTTCCCAGGACCAAAAGATTCTCAGTCACAAAGAAATACTGGATTTACGCAGCGATCAATCTAAACCTCTTTGTAATTATGTAACCCTGTATAAACCCAACTGCTTTTTTAGTTTGACAGTTTCAACCAGGCTTGATAGTCATTCAAAAATAGCCTTAACCAAATTTATCAGCATGTCTGGGCAATTGTGCCTTTCAAAGAGAACTTTAGTTAAAAGTCTTGATTGGGAATTGTAACTGACTATTTTAAATATAAACATCAGTATTAGAAATATATTCTTAAAGGAGGCTTAATTTTTCTCTTAAAGAATTTTAAATGTTTAGATTTTCTGCAAATGTAATATTTAAAGTCATCTGTATTCTCATTAGCATATAAAGTAGTTCACTTAAGTTTTTTTCACTAATCACCAATCATTTTAAATGTGCCTCCCAGATCTTTAGCCGACTGCTTGTACATTGATATGAAGAAAGGTTAGAAGCACTGCTTTAGCATAAATATCCTAACACCGTTAGCTAAGAAAAGAGGTGAGAGAAAGGGCATATACTCCAATTAACTTGCTTTAATTTTCTATAAGTAGAACTGGGAGAAAGTTATTCTGCATTTGTGTTTCCCACTTCACCTTCTCCTTTCTTTGCTTTGTGAGGAGGAGAGGCTTGCTCCTGACTGGCTGTGTCAGCCTTGTACCCTTTCCCTGTAGCTTTCTGCTGAATTAACCAATGAGAATTATTAGCAAAAAGCCAGAAGGACTACAGGAGAAATAAATGGGGTTTTTCTTCCCCTGCCCTCTGCTAAGGTTTTAGATTCTGCTTTCATTTGCTAAACACTCAAAAGGACTGCCCTGAGCTTGAGATAACACAGAGTACTCCTCACAACCCTCAGAATTTATTGCCGTTATTAATCCCTGAATGTCCTAGCACCCCTTACTAATTTACAATATTATAACTAGTCTTACCCTATCCCAATGTCTTAGTTACTTTTCTAGTTGCTGAGGCAAAATATCTAAGGTTCCAGACCATAATTTGCTGGTTCCCAGGCAGAGAGGCAGAGGGGCAACAATTCATGGTGGAGGAAGACAGCAAAAGCAACAAGAGAAGAGGGACACAAGTTTCTTTCTGTCCTTTATATTGTACCCAGCCTACTGGCATTAGGGCGGTGCCGATCCAGTCAGTGCACTGATGCAGCAATCATTCAGCCTTAATCCCAGCACGCTTAATCTCAGCATTACACTATGAATCAATCACATTCTCTAGGCTCAGCTACCTCTGAAAAAGCCTCATCTAAAATTGCATGAGGCTTTGGGGACATCTAGACACCAATCAACACCTCTCCTTCTGTAAATATTGCTCTATCATTCTCATAGTCCTCGAGAATTTACCCTTGTGCTTTGCTAGGACCTCACCTGACACAGTTACCCAAATTTTCAGCCCTTGTTATAATTAATGTAAGTTTGTGAGTCATAGTATTATCCTTTTGTCTTCAGGGAATGATGAGTAGTTATTAATGCATGGACTCTCAAACACCTGTCATTGCTTTATATTATTGCCAAGCTATGCAAAATCGTCATTGCAGTGATGAATTGATAGCTCATGACAGGAGATGGGAAGCCATTCAATAGACATAATTAAAGGGTAAAAGTCATTTAGAGTGCACAAAAGGGAAATGTTTATACATGGACTTTGACTGCGGAGACCTTAGAATGCCTCCCTGAGGAATGAGTTCTGTGTTCAACTGACACTGGAATTTTAATGGTAATTTTGAAACAAAAAATGGTTAGATCATATTTATTATAAAGATGTGTAAAAATTGAGTCAATAGTGTCATTTTATGGAACACCTGGCTGGATTTTGAGCTCAATGGGGAAGTTATTCACCAGTCTTCGTAAGCTACATGACAGTCTCAATGGACAAATGGCAGAGGAAATATTAAGGAAAAGGTGGAGAGGGTGGTGCTCAGGTCTAAAATTTTTTCTGAAGAAGAATCAATAGATATTGAGAGGAGAGTCAATGATCATTCTGGGTTTTATTATTTCCATGATTTGGATGATGTCCATTCACCTTTAAATTAAAGTAGTGTTTATTTGCACTGATGTCAATAATCTGGAATGTGTGAGAAAAAAATTCATAGATCATTGACACACTGGAAATTTTTACACATTTGCTTACTAATTCTCAACTACTTTAATTTCTCATACTCTGTAAGATCCCCTGGACTAGCACATTTTATGGTAGAAATGTAATAAGCAGATAGCTTCATACACTAACATGATTTTATGTTCTGGCATTTGCATCAGCATGATTGGTTGAGTATAAAATGACATAGGACTTTATTTGTAGGTTCTTTTAGACACATTCCCTACCTTGTTGTTAGGATCAAAATTAGGAAAGAAAATAACTGCAAGACAACTAACTTCTGTAAGTCAATTTATTTTATTGCCCTGAAGCTTGAGAGCCGTTAGTGATTCCATTTCACTTAGGCCCTAGAGTCCAGAGACCTAGGCATGATTGTTTTCTCAGGTTTCATGGTATCTCTCTGGTAGATTTCTTAACACTTTAAAAGTAATTTTATGTAATAAAATGTGAATAAACTAATAATGGGAGAATCATAAGTGTTCCCATGTTTGTTTGCTAAGCTTTACCAATTCATCAGGTTCTACGGCAAGCAAACATGGTTCAAATTCTACCAGAAAACAACTTGACAAAATGAGAAATGTTTTTTAAAATATTAATTAAATTATGTAAAATACTTTAAAAAAAGATTTTCTCTTCTTCCATAAGATTCAGAGTCCAGAGTGCTGACTGTTACACTATGGAACCTATCTTCTTTCTTAACAAATCTCCAACTCTGTTGTTAGAATCTGATCATTTAATTTGATTTTTTTTAGATTGCTAATAGTTAGAAACTGCTCAAATACTTCAATTAATCCCTCTGGAAGGGGTTTCTTTCAATTTGATCATTTTTCTATTTTTCCAGCACTTAGACATGCTTATTTTTAAATGTGTGTCAAAGGAACAATAATGAAATTCATATTGACACAAATTATTTTGAAGCTACACCTTAATGCACAAATTCCACACACATTTTTGTATATATGTTTGTTTTTTATGGTAGCAAATGAGAATAGTACCTTAAAATATCTGAACCGAATCACTAAATTTATTTCTAATGCTCCATCTTTCTCTTATGCTTAATGATTTTGGTTTATTATTTTCTAATGTTCCAACCTAAAAGAAAAATATATGAGTTAGGTCCTTTTTGCCTTTTGGTTACAAGTTGGATTTCCAGTACGAGAGCTCTTTAGTAATGTCTCTGTGCCTTTGCTTTTATCCAATAGTTATCAGTGTATTTCTATTTAGGTACCTGCCAGGAAGGAGTATTTTTCCTGGTTCAATAACTTTGTGAGTGTCTGTTGTTCCCATTTTCAAGTCTCCAAAACTTTTATGTGCATTCTTTCAGCACATTTTTTTCATTATTTCCCAACCTTATTTTTTCTGGATGGCTGAAGTTTCCAGACATATAACCTTAAATGTCCTAAGAGAATTAACATATAAAAAATAAAGCCAAGCAAATAAAAAGCAAAGAAAAATATGCATGTAAAATGTATTTCTATAAGCATGTAAACTCATTTCTAACTTCCTCTAAAAGATAACAGATGAATCTTATTTTCTGTATTATTCTCTCATTAAGTAGCAAATATGGTAAAAATTATCAAGAAAGTTTCTTGATTTTAATCACTTCCAGACCTAATCTCAGTCCTAGATTGGACTGGTCTGCTAATCACATTAATGTCACGGAATGTTTTCACCAGAGATTCCAAGCATTTCAAAATAAACCAGCTGATAGAAGATGCATAAGTGATTAAAATCTAATTAACAATATCATAAAAGCATTTCATTGGAATATAATATATTGGTATTTTATCAATTAATCATTAAATTTTAAGTTTAAGGAAGGCATTATAGCAGATTTTCCATGAAACTTAAGGAGATTTCTTTGCTCCATGTAGAGGGAGGAAAATGTGTTTGAACTAAAAAGTGGTACAGCTATTATTTTCATTTTATTCTTTTCATTAGATTCATGAAGGTTGTAACCCTCTAAGTTCTCATGGCATTATTTAAGCATATGCTGATGGAGAAAAGTTCTAATTTCTTGTCTTAGCATGCAGTGTGCCTTCATCTTTTCCCTAGTTGGTATATCTGAGTATTTATCTGTTTTATTGACGCGTATAGAGGAAGAAGTATTTACCACAGGGCAGAATCTCTGTGATCAGGGTTTTGGTGTAAGGTGTCTGGCTTCCACTGAAGACTCCATATTCCATGGCCAGTTCTGAATGTTGGAAAATGGTGAGTTTAGACCAAGAAAAATTACAGAACAAAACTCTAAGACAGGAGAAGTAGAGTAGGGAAAACAAAAATGCAACATTTAAAAACAGTTATCCTGTCAAACTGGACTCTTTTATGGTAAATCATCAAAACAGTAAAGCTACTACCCTTAACCATAATAGGAATTAGAGTCAATGATATAATTCTAAGTGAAAAAATTATGTTTTACACTGAGAAAAATGTGTTAATCAAAACTGTAAATATTGAAGTTTAATTTTGTGTTAGATTTTCTAATTCAAATAATGTTTTCTAATCTTGGTCTTCATTGTAAAAGCCAATATTCACTTCATGTTATTCATTCAGTGAGAAAATTTTGCTATTTATTTTAAATTTTTGGATTCATCTAGTGGTATTTCAGCCTTCCGTTCAAGCAGGAGTATATTATATAGTAGCTACAATTCTATTTAATGAGAAACTATTAAAATGAACCCTAAGATCCCTAATCTCCTCCAGCTCTCTGATGGAATGATTTTAATTAGTTTGCTCACAGATTTTAGCATAAAGGAGAGAAAGAGCTTAATTTAAACAGACTGGCTTAATATTTCTGTGGTGTGACTCCAGATCCTTTTACCTTTTATTGCATGTGTAGTGGCTGCCAAGTGATTCTTGGTTCCACTCTTTGTTTTGGAGTCCCGAGTGCACTAAAACTAGCACTCAAGTTCTAGAAACACATGCATTTTCAACTTTAATGTATCCTTGAGTTTTGTAATCTCAGGTATGTACTCAAAGAACGTGAACCATGAATATTAGTCCAGCACCCAGAGGACAGAACATAAAGGACTTCTAGACAGCATTAGAGGAATATAAAACTTAAACTTCCAAAGAAACAGTTAGTTTTGAGAAAGGCAGGGTATTTTGAAACAAGGAGCTAGTAGACATTCAACTGTCTTAAACTGTTATTGCATAAGCAGCTCTATTTGAAGATAGCCCAGGTGAACAAACAAAAACAACAGAACACTAATTTTAAGTCAGATTTGACTGGTATAGTTCAGATATGCATAGTGATCACATTCCTCATAGAGAATTTGGACCTGTACCTGATAGAACTTCTTTTCCATTCCCCTCCTCCTCCTTCTTCTTCACACCCCACCTATGGTGAGTGGCTTATTGAACAGTGCTGTTATATGCCAAAGTTTAACTTCTAGTTCCCAAAAATTTCCCCCTTTCCTTTCCAGCTTTCTTCTCTCCCTCCATTTCTTTTTATTGTCTCATTTTATTGTCTTTCTTTTTGTTTGTTTTACTTTACATACACTCATTAGTTTCTCTATGTGGCCAGAACAAGACCCATGAACTTTGTAGTATGTGAATATTCTCCTATGTAACCACTCAGATTTAAAAAAAAAAAAAAAAAAAGGAGTCAATGTTGCTTAGTGTAGTACAGAAGTTCAAAGGCATCAGTAATACATGCAGGCTTTCCTTTATGATCCTCACTGTTAAACATATGATACTTGCTTTGAATTTGACTAAACTGTCTCATCTCTCAGATCTGTACTGCTTTCTTTCCTCAGCTGCTTTGTGTCTAATATTTCTCACACCTGGAAACAGAGGTTTCACTTTCTCCTTATGGGAAACACTTCTTTCTATACTACAATATCCAAAGCAATGCTTCCTATTACAAATTCTGTGACATTTATAGCTGCATTGCCAATTTATCTTTTACTATTTACTGATGTTAATATAAGTTAGCACCTTTTTATGATCCAGGTACTTACTGACATTATCCCAATAGATTCATCACTAAAATAATCAAATTATTGTCTCTAGGATCCAGCGGTCTGTGTCCCTTGTACATGGTAACAACGCCACAAAGTGCAACCTGTGTAGGTTTAATAACATTTTTAAGTGGATATGTGCATATTAGGCCAAATTTAGTCCTTTTAAATATGAGTACTCTGTCTTAGTAGTATTTTCAGTGTCCACAATATTTTCTATACTATCTTCCAGGATGTTGGAATGCAAGATAATTGAGTGGAAAGAATTGAAACTTTCTGTGATGGAGAATTTTTTTTCACTAGACTTGGAGCCTCAAAAGGGGAGAGACTATTTCTTTGTATTTTTGGTTCCTACAATGATCACATAGTTGGTATTTAGTAGGTTTTTGTTAAGGTTAAGAACATTTTAGAATCAAATAGACTTGGGGTTGATGCCAGCATTGATTTTAATTTTTACACTGGCAAATTACTTGACTTTTCAGGTTCTGTCCTTTACTCCACAATATGGAATAATTATGTTACCAGAAATTTGTTTGGAGGAATCAATGAAATCATGTTTGTATGTAGCACACTTTCAAACCTACATAAGGACTACAAAATGAAAATTAAAAGATAGGTAGGCAAGATATGTTGGGTTTAATATTAATTCTTTCAGCTAATATATTTAGAACATACACCTTTGAGAAAATATGCTCTAGGAATATAATAATGAATGAGGGGTCTATATTAATAAAACCTTGTCTAAGGAACGCAGGAAACTTCATATGGCACAGTAAATTGTGGTAGTGGGTGTACAGGTTTAATCATGGTGGCTCCAGAATCCTCCCACTGGCGGAATAGACTTTGTCAGGTTTGACCTAGAAAACAGAAAGGAAAGCATGTGATATGGCCCTTAAGTCTTGATCCCTTAAGGCCATGGAGCTTAGACCATTCACTCTCGGGACCCTCCCCTGAAGACACTCCCCTGGAACTCAGGTACCACACTGTGAAAGGTCACACCACGTGAATAGATTTCAGATCTCTCAGCCTCAGCACCAGGTATATGAATGATAGTGTTTGCAGATTACTCTAATCCCTGACTCTTGAGGTTTTCCCACTTGAGTTTCCAGATATTACAGAATAGAAAGCAGCCAGCTCTCAGTGCTGGTTCTGATGCCTCTGATAAAATCTGTAAGCAAAATAGCAAATAGCATAGGTGTTCTTTTACTAAATCTGGGCTGCTTTCTTCCATGGTAGCGGTAGCTGGAGCAGTAGGCGTTGACTGAACGGGAACATTTAACTCAAAACTGGGCTAAGGACTATTAGGTCATTATCACTTAATGATTTAGCAATATTTTTAAACCCCTTGGGGGCTGTGGATGTAGCTCAGTTGAACAGCACCTGCCTGAAAAGCCCAAGATCCTGAGTTCAATTCCCCTGGTATCAAAAACAGACAAATAAACCCCTTTAGCTAGAATTATTTTTATCCTTTTTCTAAGTAAGTTTAAAGAGACTTATAAAAGTCTCTTTGATATGACAATGTAATAGATACACGAGTTATCTATTGTTTTTCTGATAAAGGAAATGTTCCTTCCCAATACAGCAACTCCCCAATGATTAAGAAATTTAAAGGTAAGTCATAAAGAATGATAGTGAAAATAAAGTTACATATTAATCCCCTGGACTAGAAAGTGAAAAAAAAATCTCATGTGAGGGAAAAAATTCAGTTACATGATGCTCAAAACTGAATTAATAATCAAATCTGTTAGAAAATTGATTCAAAACTTTCATTGCACCCTTAGGAATCTAAACATCTTAACATGGTGCCCAAGACCGTCTAAGACCTGACCAGCGCCTCATCTTCCAGTATGGGCTTTCATCGCTCGGGCCCCCTGGCTGTCCAGACTGTCTCATTCCCCTGGTTTCTCTTTGTCTGCCCATAAGAATGACATTTATATCTATATTTATGGCCTACTTCACTTTGTGTTATGCCAGTTCTTTGGATGTCTGTTTCCTTCACTGATGGAAAATTCTTCAAGGGAAATATTGTGTCTAAAATATTTCATCTTTGTATTCCCAGAGTGGCTATTCTAGATATTTAATAAAGATTACCTAAATGTTAAAAACAATATGAAAACACTGTGAGCTGAAGGTTTTATTTTTTCTTAACCCCAGAAACATTCCAAAAACATTAGGAGTCTCTATCTCTTTTTTATTGATTCCAACATTGGTACTTTGAAAACAAGAAGTAAAAAAAAAAAAAAAAAAAAAAAAAGAATCATTGCAAGTTTTTGAAATTGTAAACTACAAATTGTGGAAATTGCCAGATTGTTTTGGAAAAAATTCATGTCTGTATTCATGAAGACATCTGCATAATTCCAATACATAACTTCATTCCACTTATAAACTTTGTCTCAGTGAAAACATTAATGTATGGTTTGGCAGGATCATAAATGCCTTGTCTACTTGCTCAGCAAAGAAATTAATCCAAACTATGCAATATAAATCATATTCTCTCTCAGTAAAGAGCTCTGCTTTATTTCCTCCCCTTTGCTGTATCTAATCGGACCTCAAACCCAGCACATTTCAAGCTGGCTGAGTATGTGAGATTTTTATCAGTTACTGTACAATTTGAAGGAAGAGTGTTAAGTAAACATTTTGCCTATAGTGCGATTCTGGACTTTGTATGTGTCTTGGCTGGGGATTACTGCCTGTTGCTACATAGAACTATTTACTAAAAATATCTTAATGGGTGGTGTCATAGTGTCTGAATAAATACCTTCATGATCAAGGTGCTTCGGTCGTATTTACAATTTCTGCAAACTATAAATCCTTATCACACAGAAGTTGTTGATTTCTCTTCCAATTCTTGGCTTAGGTATTTTTGTCTTCAACTTGGGCATATGTTCTGGAACTTGAAGCTTTTCATAGACTGTTTATGAGCTGCATCACCATATGTCATGAATGAAGGGAGTCGGGTGACTTCCCCCACTATTGTTCTCAGTTTAACATATAACAGGCATCAGCAGTGATTACAGAGATCTGCCTAAGACACAGAATGTTGAGAAATATTTCTGTCCAGGCAAAGATGTTTGCTGTCAGGAATAAAAAATATAGCTCAGATGCATGCAAAGAAGAAATAAATTGAACGAACAGAAAAATAAGTTCACATGAGGAAAACAAAGAACAATGCATAACACAAACTGTAATTGTTGGAATTTTAAAAACTTTAATGACGTCTAGAAGTGAGCACACTTTCACAATTCCACAACTAAGTAGTACTTACTATTGAAAATTATCTCCGTCAGCCGTAAAATACATGAACTAGAGGAATTTGCTGGCAGCGGGGTCGGTCACAGATAGTTCAAGTTACCCCGCGCACCTCCGGCGAGAGCGTTACTTTCCATGGGCGATGCTCAGCACGATGTGTTTGTGTGCACAGCGAAGAGGAGGGAGTCTTTTATACGATGTACATGGATTTATGTTCGGTGCTGGACATTTTCACTTTTACTCTTAAATTCCTACTATTTTCTTACATGTTTTCTTCAGTTTTAAGTTTTATGCAGGATTTGGAGATAACTTACACAAATCCCTGAACCCCCGAGGAGCGTGACCACTATTTTTCTGCATGGCACAGTCTGTATCACCTTACAAACAATGTGTTTGTATTATTGATGAACTTGCTTTACCTCCACCTTGTTTTATTAAAATATAAGCTCCATGAAGACAAGGACTTTGCCTCTCTTGGGGAGAAGAAAGCATGTATCATTTTAATAACTTACTGCTAGCAGAAATAAAGAAACATAAAGTGAGGGAAAGGTATTTTTGAGGAAAAGAGTCTTCCTGACTTTAAATTCACATATATTCATGTACAGAGTCTTACATATGAATTTATAAAAACAGGATATATATGAATATATTATAGGAACAGGAATAGTTCTCAGTGGCATTTGTTATATAACATTAGTTGAAAATGTAAATGTATTGTGTATTTACAGGTTAAGCAGTATTTTGTAGAAATGCTGCTCTGATGCTGAAGGAGCGAATCATAGTGCCTTATGTAAAGCAGAGATAATAGAAACACGTCTTTTATTTTTTCTTCTTATTTTCAAGCAGGGGATGTTTATTGACATTCTACCATTTTAATCAGTGTGAAAAACAAGAAAATTAGATTGGTGTGAAGCATAAGGATTGTGACCAATCACGTTAGCACCCAGTGCTACTTGTCACCTATCCCTCAGATTTCATTTGTCAAACTTTCTGAGCCATGCTATGCCCATATAATTGGTTGAACACTGGGTGTTTTAATGAGGGTGATTTTAGATGAGACTAACATTTAATAAGTAGATTGAATAAAGCACATTGCTTAGAGTGTAGTTGGGCCATATTCCACTAATGCCTTAGAAAGAAGAAAAAAATCTGACTCTGTCAAAAGTAAAAGAATTTCACCCACCTGATGGCCTTCAAATCCGTGTTCTTCTGCCTTTGAACTCAAACTTTGCCTTCGAAACATTGGCTTTCCTGAGCCTCCAGCTTGCTGTCTCACTATGCAGGTCTTGGGATTTGTCAGTTTCCATACTTGAATGTGTCAATGTCAATTCCTCATAGTCACACATACACACACACACACACACACACACACACACACACACATAAACACACACACAGAGGCACGATTTGTTCTGTTTGTCTACAGAACCAAGATTAATACATCTTCTGTCAATGTACAGAAAAGACATACTGGATCTATTTTATTCCAAGCCTGCTCACATGAGTGCATGAAAATCATATCATTGAAAGACTGTGATAAATTCTTGAAAGGTGTTTTGAAGCATTAGAAGGCAGTAGAACTTAAAGATTTTGAGTTATTGATGTCTCAGAGGCAGCATGGAAGAACCATATAGTAAATGAGTAAAGTTTACCTTATTTTTTAATTTAGCTTAGCATATGCAGTTCTACACATTGCTTTCATTTCTTCTCAATTCATTGTTAGTACAGTTTCAAGAACTATAATATTTGTGCACAAGATAAGGGCATATCCTACATGACGCAATGATTTCTGCAAGATAAGCAAAATTCTGGCCTATTAGCTCATCACACCCCTCCCCCTGTACCCTTCCAGGACATCTCTAATGAGCAAAAGTACATTTGTCCACTTTTAACTCAGATATGGTGATTCATCTTTTAAGATTATCGGTCGACACTATCTGCAGACCACAGTTGGCAATTAGGATGGAATTATCCTGAGATATTGGTCAGCACTGTGATGAACAGTCACATCTGAAATCTAGATGTATAATCAGGACACTTTAAATTATTTTATTTTAAAATGTAACCAATTTAAAGTTTTATCCGAGGTAACAACTTTATTTATTTTTTATTTTTTATTTTTTTATTTTTTTTTGGTTTTTCTCCGGTACTGGGAACCGAACTCATGACCTTGCGCTTGCCAGGCAGGTGCTTTGCCGCTGAGCTAAATCCCCAGCCCCATTTGTTTTGTTTTGTTTTGTTGGTGGTAACAACTTTAATATGATGACAAACTCATTCAGACTTGAAATAAACCACAATTACTTCTTCATTAGTATTTACAGTAAGTAGCTCTACAATCTAACCTAACTCTGGTCATTGTTCAGTACGTTTTTTTTCTAAGTTCTGTTTGAAGTTAAACATGTATGTGTGGGGGTTAACCATCAATTGGTGGTGAGTTTAAGATTAAAGACAGAAGTAAGACTCTTCTTTAGAGGCTCTTTCAGTCTCTCCACTACTCAAGTGTGGCTAGGTGTGGAGCCAATCAATGTATTGACATGGTGTCAGAATGGAGATTTCTCTGAAAACTAAATTGAGAAATTTCCTTTGACCTAGCTGGGCCCCACAGCAAACTGTGTTCATAGCAGCAGAACTCATAATAGCTAAGTCTTGGATGTGGGCTACACGTCCATCAACAGATGAGTGGATAGATGAAATGTAGTGTTTATACTCAATGGAGTACTACTCTTCTGTAAAGAAGGGTACATCTAAGCCATTTTTAGGAAAATGGATGTACCTTGAGACCATAATGTTAAGTGAAATAAATCAGACACAGGAAGTTAAATGTCACATAACTCCTCATATATGAGAAATTCAGAGTATAAACAACTTAAAAAACAAAATAAAATAGAAACAGTACAAACATGGAGTTAGATCTGCTGCAAATCTGGAAAGGATCTAAAGACAAATGGAGACAGAAGAGCAGAAGAAAAAGGGGAATGAAAAATCAAAATATATTACGTTTATGTACCCACTTCCTAAGATGTAGGTACTTCAAAAATGTTCTAACAAAAAATCAATTTTCAGAAAGAAAGAGCAATGCCTTCCCTGATTCCCAGCAGCTCTCTTCCCGGACCAGGAAGGTCAAGGAAAAAGAATACTTTTGTGTAGGGTTGGAAATTTTCTTGACTCTTTTGGGTGAGAAATTGTTTCCCACGTGTGTTCTGTTGTATATTTTTGTAAGCTTTTCCTCTCACCTCAAGGCATTTGACCCAGTTCTGAGTAAGTCCTGTCACCCTTATTAGACCACCTGTACCCAACTTCATTCTGTGTGAGGTGTCACCTACAACCTGAGGACCAGAGCACCTGGCCTTGTGTTAGAATATGTGACAGAAAGAGTCTTCTCTTTTCAAAAATGATTTGTTTATGTTTCCCTCAGGGAAACTTAGTATCACATTTAAATATCTGAATAGTAATTTATTCTAATTTTCTCTCAGAAATGTATATAGAATTTCCCTGTCAAAAAATAAAAGAGGCAAAGATAAAAGGAAAGAAGGAAAGGAGAAAAGGAAAGAAAAGAAAAGAAAAGAAAAGGAAAGAAAGAAAGAACAAAGGAAGGAAGGAAATTTGGAGAAAGAGAGGCAAGGAGGCTGAAAGCAAGGGAAAGTAAAGAAAGGAGAAAAGAAGACAGGAAGGAAAGAAGGGGGAAGGAAAGAGGGAAGGAAGGAGGGAAAGAAAGATGGAGGGAAAGGAGAAGGAAGAAAGAGAGGAAGGCAAGCAAGAAGCCAGGCTCCACTGCTTAAAGTAAGTTGCTTTAGTTTATTTTCCATTTGTCGTGAACTGGGTACAGATTTTCCAGTCAGTCAGACTCAGAGATGATCTCACATCTCTTAAGCTATTGCCTTTTACCCTGCGGGCTCCTGGAGCGCAGCGAGATTTCCCTTTTACACCTCGAATGCTTAGTACACATGAGATTGCAGAACAAACGCACGAACTCACCATGGAAACACTGGGTGCCTAAAACAGATTAAAATGGGAGGAGAGAAAGATTCAGAGAAAAGACGCAACTGATACTTGGGTTTTGTACTCTTGAAAATGGTAACAGACTTAGGAGATTGGTCAAGTGGTTACTGCGATCACAGCAGGATGGCAAGAATTCCTTCTACCAGGAAAAGCCTATGATATCAGTCGGTGCTCATGAGAGACACAGATTTGATGCGAGGTATACAATATATAAGAATTCACAAGGTTGGTGTACAATGGCCACCCACAGAGTCAGGTGTGGAAGAGTCCAGAAGATCCATCTGTGCGGTGGAGATATAAAGGATCCAGGTGAAGGCCTGGAGCTCAGTGTAGCGCCCAGTGGGAGTCCGTGTTAGGGGGATGACGGTTCTGCACTGAAGGCCGACGTGTCTGTGCTGGAAGCCAGGAGAAGACCTCCGAGGTGAAGGCGAAGACTGGAGCTCCTCTGAGGAAGCAGAAGCGAGCCTTCCTTCTTCACTTCCTTTTAATACCACCCTGGTGACAATCCTCCCTGGGATGGATGGGTCTTCCACACCCAGAACTATGCCGAGCCAGTTTAGTTGGGTGTTTCTTACTTATGTTGACACAACAAGTTAACTATCACACCTACTGACCTGGACCCCTCTCTGAGCAACTCTCTCACTTTGGGTTTAGAGTTCTGACCTGAGTCATGCGATCTTGTCCAGTCTTTTGTAGAACAAAAGTCCTTTGATAATATCATTTTAGGAGTCATTTCTCTAAGTGCATTGTGTAAACCAGCAGTTATCAAAGATTAAATGCTTGTAAAACATGTTAGGGTTTCAATAATGCAAAGTTCAACAAGTTTTCTCATCTTTCAATAAAATAAGTCTAAGTCTGGCATTAATAGTGTCACTAAAATAAGGGGGCAACTGGATCAACGTGTACCTCAAAAGAGTTGCTAGAAAAATGATAGCAAAATTTTCACTTATAATGTCAGTTGCTCCATCAGTAAACACACAAAATTAAGAGCTGGTGCTACGTTTACAAAGGGATTTCCACTCAGTTCCCTTTGATGGGCACAGTCCTTCCTCTGGCTCCTCTCCCACTAGTGGCACACACTTTTTCTCTTTCAGATGTTCAGTAGTTTTGTGGTCCATTTTAGTTATTCATTTAATCATCCGACAATCTCAGATTTGGTGTTGTCCTAAAGATTTGAAATACAAACATAATATTATCTCTGCTTTCTAGGACAAATGGTTTAGTAGGTGAAACAAAAACATAAGTGAATAACCCTGAGACTCTCTCAGTTTTGATTAATTTCATATGTAGTATCCTTATGCGTCAGATTTTTTTTTTAAAGCTATGGGTCGTGAGAGCCCGGGATATAGCTCAGTGGTACAAGCATCTGCCTGGCAAACACAAGGTCCTGAGTTCAATTCCAGGTACCAAAAAAAACCTGTAAAAAACAAAAAAACTGTGGGTCATGAAACAAATTTAGCCACTCGTGCACTTTTTTTTTGAGTTGAATGGCATAAAGAAGCTGGAAAACTTGCAGACAGAAATGTCAGAGTGCAGTCACATCGTAAGGTGAGCTCTGCTGGTAAAATACGTTTAGGTTTTGTGTGTCTAAATGTTTTCTGTGTGTCTGTTTTATAATGCATTTCTTTTTGTGGGTAACAATTAAAATTTGAAAACTGCTGTGGTAGTAATACTTTCTATTGCTTTTCATTGCACTCATGTTATATTGGTTATGATTAAACCATGAGTCCAAATCAAACTCTGCTTTTAATGAAGTGACAAGTGACACAGACCTCATTTATATGCCTGGCACACAGGCAAGCATCTGTTTTACTGAACTCCAGTTACATTTTACCAGATGAAATACTTCTAGCTTGGAAATGAAACCATCACTTACCACATTATTTTAACATTAGCTTTCTATTCTGAGTTTGAAACCACCAAATTAGATGCAATATATAAAACACAAGCAAATAATAGTAAGCTTCCTAAGATATTAACTTCTTTTATTATAATCATTCATTTATTCAGCAATTATTTATTGAGTGGATATTGTATGCCCAGTGATATTTTGTTTGCTGGAGATTCAGTGGCACAAAAGACAGACAAGCTTTTCCAAATAAAAATATAGTAATACATTAGTTCAGCAACATTTAGCTTCCATTTGAAAACTCTGCATCTGTGACTGACATGACCACGGCCATTTTCCTCAGAATAGTGGAACAAATTAAGTTCACAAACCGAGGTACCACTGTATTTTATATTAGGCATTTGTATTAAATTTGAGCTGTTTGCAATTACTACAACAGATTATAAAAATATTTAGAGACAAACCACAGAAATACATAACGATGGAAGAATATTTAAGAATTCAACTCCAACTTAACATAGAGGAAGACACATGACAGTACGTATTTCACAGAAAGAAGTTGGATGAGACAAGTAGTGTATTACATAAAATGATTTTAATCTATTCCTTGTGGAAAAATTAGAAAGCATATGCTCATATATAATCCATATTTTGCAGAAGTGTCTTGCACAGTAGGGATTGAATATCCATACTACTGTTGTGCTGTGCTTATAAAGTTTAAAGTTCTCCATAGAGAGTAAAGCAATAGTTTTTCAGGTTGCATTTCAAAGAGAGGAGCTGGGGATTTTCACATGAAATTTAATTTTTTCTTTGTACTTTTAAAAATGTGACTGAGGATGTATACAAAGTGGGAACATTTTTTGTTTGAAACTTTAGAAACCAGTCCCTTTTTATTCCTAACATTATTTGTAATTAACATGCTAGGACTTGTAAAATTCAATCTCTTTCTTACAATATTTGAAAAAAAAATGGTATTTCAATATGTATTAGTTGAGGGTCTGTACTGTGGACTAAGACGTTAGGTAGGGAAAGAGAAGCATAGTTTATCACACTGTTGAGTATTTCAATAAAATACGAATAAGTAGACGTTTTCACTTACCATATCACTTCATACATCTTTTCAGTACCTTTGCCTGTTTTCATCCCACATTTCACATTGTTATTCTCACTTGCTTTCCAGACTACCATTCGTCTTTGATTGCCACTCTGAAACTTGGTAGGAATTTAAGGATTTCTTGATCATCTTTTGAAATTCACTTTACTTACTTTAACCCACCATCTATTTCCATGTTATTAAATATTATTGTAAAGTGACCCGTGACTTACATCATCCTTTGAGGGTTTATCCTTTTTTCAGAAGAAATGAATAAATGTCATTTCCATTGGTGACAAAGAGAAGGACAGAAAGAGAAGTAACATATTGATGAAGAAAAATACCTTATAACTCCCCCGTCCCTCACTTTTTTTTTTAAGAGAAAGGGATAGCTTGTGTCCAGGACAATGTTGAAGGCTCAGAATTCCAGAAACAAAAGCTCTCATGCAGACAGTTTCAATATTAAAGTCTTCTAACTGTAATAACCTTGAAATAAATATATTATGCCTTCTTTATATCTGCCTCAACTCTGCATGGTATCAAGTTGCTATGATCTGCTTATTCATTTTTCATCTCCTTACATGAGACATTTGCCTCCTTTACCTTCGTGTCAGGTAAGGCATAGTCGAGACACTTGCACTATGGTTTCTTTCTTTGTTACTACATATTTGCAGGACATAACGATTGCATTCCTCACAGGAAGTCGGTGCACGTACAGAACACTCTTTTTTTTTAATCCCCTTCTGTTCCCTTCCCTGTCCCTTCCCTCTGTCTCTTGGTCCTTCCCTTTGCAAAAATCTTATCTTGCTGTTTCCTATTATCTTTTATTTGGCTTTAAAATTTATATTTTTGGTTTCTCATGAAAAAAATCATGCTATATTTAAGCTTGTGTGTCCGATTCATTTCACATGACATTATGTTTTCAAGGTGCATCCACTTTCCTATAAATGACTCAAGTTCATTCTTCTTTATGATAGAGTAGTAAGTGTGAGTACTAGTACTATTGTGCGTACACCCCATAGTCCCTTTATCTATTCATCTGTTGATGGACGTATAGGCCAGCTTCAAGATTTATTATGAGTTGTACTAATGAGTGTCCATGTTTCACAGCAATATGATGTCCTCATCTCTTTCAGGAAGATACCTAGAAGTGGAATAGCTGGGTCAAATGAAATTTTTATTTTTAGTTTTCTGAGGAATCTCCATACTGATTTCCATAGTGGTTGTACTAGATTATATTCCCACCAATAATGTTGAAGGCTTCTTTTTTCCCTGCAGCCTCTCCAGCGTTTATTATTATTTGGTTTCTTGGTGATGGTCATTCTTTCTGGAGTAAGATGGAAGCACAAATCACCATTAAATACATGAGCGATTGTTCAACAGGGCTGATCATTGGAGAAATACAAATTAAAACAACACTGGACTACACATTTTTTAGATGAACAGTATTGTTATGGTTTATGTCTGGGTGTCCCCCCAAAGCCTCAGGCGGCCATGGGGCAGGCTATTAGAGTTTGAACATGGGTGTGAGAGCTGCACCCGCCCAGGAGTGGATAGTTTGCATACATAAGGGAGAGGAAAAGAGTGCTTGAGGACATTCCTCCCCCATTCTGCCCTGGTGTGTGCTTGCAGCTTAGCTGTGTGCTGCCGCCCTGAGCGCTAGCTCTCTGCCATGTGCCACTCTGCCTTATAATCTGCCAAGTACGGACTGAAACTTCCAAGAAATGTAAGCAAAATAAACCTTTCCTTCCTTAATTTCAGGCGTCAGGTATTTTGTCCCAGCAGCGAGAAAAAAGTAACCAAGACAAGTATGGACTGAGACCAGACAAGCTAAGACAATTATTGGACAAAAGATTATCTTTGACAAATGTATGGGTGATTGATTAGAATACATAAATAAAAATACTGATTTTTGAGGCACAAGACATTCAAAGGGAAATTGTTATACATGCTGAGAAAATTCAAATACAGGTACTACTTTGATACCTTTTCAGAAGTCTTTTGTATTAGGGCTCGTTTGTCACCAAAAAATGTTCTAAATGCTAAGGAAAGAAAATGCATACACTTGATTCCTCCTGATATACTCCTTTTGGGTCTGAAAATACATAGAGGCACAGGGTGTAGAGAGAAAGTAACTTCGAATGGTGATGCTTTGCCGGTGCTGCATTAATCTTCCTCTTTTTCCAATCAGGGTTGAGCCTTAACCCTGCATCAACAAACACACAGCCTTACACTGTGCTTCCCATACCATCGGTATGGAACAATGTAAAAAAATTATATCTAGGGAGGGATAGGATGCATGATATTCACAGTCAAAGGTGCTAATTTCTTTGAATTTTTATTGTACGTCCTGAAAATACATAAATTAACATTTCTTGGATGAGGGTATTTAAAATTTTTTTTATTTTTGCAAGAACATTGACATTTTACTTAAATCACATAGGCCTAGAAACTAAAAGAATTTGTTGGGGGCTCTAGAATCCTCAGATCTGGAAAGTTTTTAGATACTATATTATTCATATTTGATTCAAATTTATCAATAACCAGTTCTATATGGTGTTTTTTTTTTGTTTTGTTTTGTTTTTTTGTTTTGTTTTGTTTTGGTCGTTGTTTATGTATATCAGAGCAGGCAGATGGGCCTTTTTATACTGCTGTTTAACCTTGAAGAATGGCTTTATTTACCTTTGTCTTTCGGGACGCTTAGGAAGAACGTGGAGCTGACAGGTGCAACACATAGTTGAACTGAAATAAAAACCTGAAAGTTCAGGGTCCCAGACATTTCAACCAGTTGTCTTCACGTCAGTATTTGCACTACAGGGCAAGCGAATAACCGATGCAGTTTCTGGAGGTTTTCGAGCAAATAACCAACTCCAGAGAAAAGCAATGACAAAGGCAAAATACAGTTTTCAATAATATCTAAAATTTTCCATATTCCTTTGCTATTGTGGACCTACAGGTACTTTATGTTTTTCGGGTGGAAGTGTGGGGGGTAAATAACTCAGAAGTTAATGGTTTTTGCTATACTGAGGGTTGAATCTAGGACCGTTGCCTTGAACAAGGGCGCATTTATTTATTTATTTAATTTTATTTTTCATTTTGAGACAGGATCTCCTTAAATTGCTGGGTTGCCCAAGGTGGGTTCCAACTTGCAGTCCTCTAACTTCAGCCTCGCAAAGTGCTGGGACGGTAGGCACTGGCCATCGCACCAGGCTACGATTCTAAAAATGGTACCCGAGCGAGGAGCGGAGACCTGCCCCGCGCCTGGTGCGCGCTGGCAGAGAGCGCCCCGAGCTGAGGCGCAGGAGCAGAATCCAGGTGAGGCCTGCATGAGCCTGGGTGGGAAGTGAGGCAGGAGGTGACCAGCACTTTGAGCTTTCGAGGTGAGGCCGGCCTGGGCTGCCGCCTGCTTGGCGGAAGGCGCTTCATCCCGGAGTGCACGGTCTCATAAGCAGCAGTGGGACGCAATCTTCTCTGAGATTCACACCAGGCTGAACCGAGGCGAGGGAAGGGTGAGCGCCGGCCCTGTCTCCTGCAAAGTGCGCGCAGCCCGACGCAGCCTCCCCTCACGTCTGCCGCCCGCAGAGCCCCGCGGGACCTCGGGGTCCGCAGCTGGGACCCGGGAGGGCGGAAGCGCCTGGGAAGCCCGCGCCTCGGAGCCTGCACGCTCTCGGGCCGGGAGATGAACTTTGCCAACACCCAGTTTTAGGACTGTGCTAAAGCCATTGCCTCTGTTTAAAAAAACAGTTAAACATGATCCCTCTCGTCCCGCCCTTTCTCCCCCAGGTCGGAGTCGGGCCGGGGGCTGCGCTGGCCCCGCTCAGACCCGCTGCCAGCGCGGTAACCCAATCCCCGCGCGTCCGGAGGGGAGCCGGGGTCAGCCGCGTCTCCGTCCACCGGGGAAAAGAAAGGAGGAAAAAAGTAAGCATTTTGCTTCCTTCCGCTCGCTGTCGGCGCGGGCTGCTGGAATGCAGGAAACGTGTTCCTGGCGGGGAATCGCTTTCCCCGGCAGCCCGAGAGCGCCCGGGCGCAGCATGA
>NW_004955476.1:3093197-3200285 GCF_000276665.1 Chinchilla lanigera
GCGGGGCGTGGCGGTCAGCACCCCGTGACCTTCCGCGTCCCTGCAAGCAAGCGTGAGGTCCTCGTCCGCCTGGCGCAGCGGCCCAGAGCCCGCGGGAGGCCTCAGCCAACCAGGGCCGAAGGGAGGGAGGTTTATCCTGAGCCGCCGGGCACAGGCGCAGTGCCCTCCTGCGCGCCGAGGGTGGAGAGGCCGGGTGGCCTCCACCCCTGAATGCCCGGGATTTAAGTCCATGAAGCTTTTGGATTGCAGGGTTCTTTTCTGTCCGGTTCAAAAAGCAGACTAGAAACTGCAGTTGGGCAGCGGGGAAGCCAACTTTGCTCTGGAAGCATTAACTGTCAGGGCAAAAATGATTTGTGTCCCCCCAGTATGGTAGACTATAATTAATGGACTTCGGACATCTGAAGTTTGCAATCCTTGGAATCCGAAAAGGCAGCAAAAATCAGGAGTTCATAGATTCTATTTTGTGCGGTCCAATGCCCTTGATGGCGGGAGTGGGTTACTCCGAACTTTTCCTTCATGTAATCTTTCTCGGAAATCAGCCTTCACCCGTCCCACCGTCTGCATCGCTCGTGTTCATCCTTTCACACTCAGGAACTGACAAAACTTGACTCCATTCCGCACCCCCAGCCCTATTCCAAAAAGCCGGAGTAATTGTGGGAGGTGGTTTTATGCGGAGGAAATTAGATCCGCACGGGTACAGGAACACCCATGTGGCCTCCCAGTGTTAAAATAAAGGCTCAGACAGGTCGGGTGGACCAGCCAGGCACAGGAAGTCTTCCTTTCCTCCTCTCCTGTCCCTTGAGATTCGCAGAGGCAAGGCTAAGAACAAACCCTTGTGCGAGCTGTTTCTTTCCCCCAACCTCTCAGCCCTGTGAACGCTGATGAGCAGATTTGCCCAGCTTGTCTTTGAGATTGATCAATGAGCTCTTTCTCAAGGAATGCTTCCCCCTAATTGTGGAGAAGGCGGTGGCTGCGGTGGTCCTGTCCAACATGGGTGTCCAAGTTCTGAGAGCCTAAGAGAAGGTAAGGGCTGGAGGGGTGGGTCATCCACAACAGCCTTTGCAGTGCACACGGGGGCTTGTGCCTAGGGCTGAGTAGTCTCTAGCGCAGAAAGGTAGCTTGGACTTCATCCCATATGCCTCTGGACGTTGGGCTTATTTCTTTACTGCTAAACACCCTACTTTGGTGAGGTGGACTGCTCTTTCTGGGGAAATAAATTCACATGGCAAAATTTGCTTCTGCAGGTGCAAAAAGGATGTGTGATTGCCCTTGAATTTTCTAATATCTGGGTAAGAAGGCTTAGTTAAACCTCCGTCTTGTAGGCATGGTGGAATGTTGAGTCTTTATTTTAGAATTTTACTTTAAGAGCAGAAGTCTGCACTTTAGACTTTGGGCGCCTTTGAGACACCTAAGTTACCTCGCCTGAAGACAAATGAGGAGGGTCTGCCAATCTGTTTACAAGGAAACTTTCGTTTAAACTATTGCAGATGTTGTAGAATTGTGTCCGTGTTTTTGTGGCTTTGATAATAGGCCCCAAACAAGATCTGCTGCTTCTTTTCATTTCTCCTGAGGAACTATCAAAGTTTTTACATTCAAAACTAAAAAGAAAAATAAAGAAACAAAACTAGAGGACAGATCTGGAATGAAAATAGAAAGTATGCCTTCTCAAACTGATACTATATGTGTGTAATTCTCTGTTAAATGCTTTCAGGGTCAATTTAATGGAATTTTTGTCCTATATGAGAAATTCATATATGCATATATATGAGTTCTACATATATAGAATGTTCAACTCTCTTAGCTCTTAACTACCTTAGACTTAAGTAAATCAGAAATCTTTGTCTTATAAACAGCACAAAAAAAATCTGCTCATGAATTAAGATTTGCCCAATCCATTTATATGAAGTTTTGTACATGTGCTGCCGAAGCGAGCATTTTATGTGAAGTGTTGAAATAGCCCTTTAAGTATTACAATTAATGACTTTTGGATGGCTTTCTATTCAAATTATGTTTCAATCTCATCTGGTACAGATAAAAAGGCTTGTGCTATATTATTAGGAAGAATGGTTTAGTAGGGTTTAGAAAAGTAAACTAGAAAATCCATAATGCCATAATGTGTAGAACATCACTGCCCACTCAGTCGCAATTTTTGGTCATGATTTGAGAAGGACATGCGATTGCAAGTGTACTGTCGTCCCATTCAAGACAGAGCATCACGGGACTGGGGAGTAGGAGGAAGATATCTGGTAGAGTTAGCATTACACAGGTCGGGCTCCAGGAGGCTGAGTAGGATACTTGGAAGGACTTTGTGCAAATAGCCTGGCAGTTCAGGCAAAATATCATCCTAGGCTTCCAGTCCTCTATTGATGACCAGGAATTCCATTAAACACATTTTCGAAGGTCCCTTTGCCTTTAAAGACCTTATTACATTATCAGAAAGGTTTGTGCTGCATTTTGTCTCTCTATGTTTGGTGGTTCTGTTTTCATTTATCTGTGGACAAGACGCCTCCCCGACCGAGGTAACGATTTCATTGCAAGATGTGAAACTGCTTTTCTGATTAAGTTGTGGACTTTATTTTCTGACCAGATCCTTAGATTAAGATTTTGCTCCCATAGCACTGGTTGGAAATACACATTTTGTAGATACATTACTGGTTATTCACAAAGAATCACATGAAATTAAAAGTACAGTGGTGAAAGAACCATCCTGGGTGGTTTATTCTTTGAGTCCAGTTTGAAAGATCGTATTTTCTCCCTCTAAATTTTGGAAGCTTTGGGGGTTTACAGTATATTGTAATTAAAAACATAGTGTTAATGGCCTATGCACTTGTTTTCCACATTATTTAATATGCACAACACACATTAACTGAATAGAATTGGTGAGGTCAGTGCTTCAGGTGAGAGCAAAGAAGACCTTCAAGCGCCTGGGCTTGCGGTCATTAGGCCTCATTCGTTTCTGTATCTATAGTTGAGTCTGTGTGGGCGAGAGAGAGAGAGTGAATCTATTACTTTATGATCTCTAACTAATAACAAAAATGTAGCATAATTTATAGTCAAAACTTAAAAAAAACACACATACACTATTCATTGTAGATCTCAAGATCCCCCCCTGGGGGTGGCATGTTTTTCACCATGAATGGGACTGTGGAATTTTTCATTGTTTATGGGTTTATATCATTAATATTTTGCCAGATTTCTCTTGTCCCCCTTCTGTGTTGTCTTTTCTTAAATGTTTACAGTTTTGTAAACTGTTCCCATTTTGCAGCAGAATTTTGTTGCCTTCCAAAGAAGTCAATTGGGGGGCTGGGGATTTAGCTCAGCAGCATAGCACCTGCCTGGCAAGTGCAAGGTCATGAGTTCAGTTCCCGGTACCAGAAAAAAAACAAAGAAGTCAGTGGAAGTTTTATTTTGATGCGTTTTCTGATGATGAGGATGGCAATATTGACTATAAATGCACCGACACAGATACTGAACCCTCACAATTTCTTTGAAGTGTTAGCCTTCAGTGTACGTACGGCACTCAAACACAACGAGAAAAAGTGTATACCTATAATAGAATAGTTTCTTAATGGGGCATAGTAGTGCTATTATTTGACCCTAGGTTTTCTGATCCCAGGTCTCATATTCCATCTATTAATCTGGCTTCTTCGTGAAATCACACAGCAGTAGTGACCTAATGTTGATCTTGCTTTATTATTGCTTTTCTTTCTTTCCAGTTTATTTTCTATGCAACATGTCAGTAGTCAAAGTCAGGTTAAAATCTCATCTTGATTATTTTCACTGGTTTATCTCCATGATTATTGTCATAATCATCGCACACCTCTAGGTGGCAGGAGAGAGTCCTTTTGCTTCAGAGTCAAACGTCTTGTTTTCAGCTGGGATTCTGGAGCAGAAGACTAGACAGTCTTTACACATGTGCTATTTTACTTATGGAGTCATTAACTTTTCCTTCTTCCCCTGGGCTTGTTCAAGTCTCATCATATTCATAATTGTTATTCCAGAATCATTCGACTATGGAAAGAAGAACAAAAATACACACACACAGAGTCTTTGAAGAATTCTGTATTAAGTTTCTGCATGTTTTTTCCTTTAAGCTTGATTTTTCCAAATTCCAAGTCTTGAGGATTGAGTTATCCACTTTTTGATAGACCTGGAGCACTTATAGGAATCAGTTTAGAAGATCCATGAAAGTATTTAAATTCTAACCCCTTGTGAATACTTGGATTTAATGTTTACCAAATTTACTGATTAAGCTTTTTAAAAAATTATTTGAATTATATAAATTGCACTGGAAATAGCTTATAGTGTTTAGATATACAAACAAGGTTTTCTTTACCCCTAGTAGAAGTCTTTAAAGTCTAGTTAATCATTAATTATTTTTCATCTTTAAAAGCTGCCCCTTGACATCTCTTGGAGTTTTGAAAATGTGGAAGATATTCAAATGATTAAATGATCTTTTTGTTAGCTTCTTCCGTATGATCTGATTTAATTCATCCAGACTGATTTACTATTTATTAAAAACCAAACCAAAGGTCAAATTCTATAGTTAACTTTTTATCTGGGGATTTTAAATGCGTTTGATCTTTATTCACAACAATTTTACATTTGAATTGGAATCTACTTCACCATGGAGTAAATTCCTCCAGATCCCAAATTTTGAACGTGCTAAGTCAATCCATTTCATGTTTCCTGCCTTTGTCTCAGCCCAACCGAAATCTAAGACCTCCATGTAGTGATGTTCACCTGAGCTATCCGATCACGCTCAGTTGGCTGCTGGTGTGAATATGTAGCTTGATCAGGAGAAACTGCGTTGACAATCGTAATTCTTTTCAGAAAGATCCACACAGCAGTATCCACTTTAGCGACTTTAGGTTTCTACACATCAGTCATAGGTTCAATTGTTTAACTTTTATAGCACATTAATCTCCCATTAATCTTTCTTTGTCTCCCGTTGGCCTCCTGGGAATGTAGCTCTGTTCTTCCTTTTCCTCCTCACTCAAATTTTGAATGTGTACAAAGTACCAGAGGAAAAGTTTTCTCAACTATTTTTTGTGTTTTTCCTAAATGATCACCTGTACGTATTAGAAGATAGTTTGGATTACATTTTTGGCAAAACACAAGACAGAATACGTGAGAAATAAATGTGCTACTGTGAAGGAAAATAAAACCTTCACTGTCTAGAAGTATGGAAAGGAAGGATTGTGTCCCTCTGGCTCATAGCAATTGTTACATGCCATTAGGCTTACTGTAAACTATCCCTTGATGAATTCTTTGTGGACAATGAGCTTCAGACTCTGAGGTGTCTTCTTGCTTTTATAGAGCAAAATAGGACTTTGGTGCTTAAATGGAAGTTGCAGAGTACATAATAGGGCGTAGGTAAAGTTACTGAGCAACTGCATCTCACTTTCAGGAAAATAGTGGGAGATATTGTGTCTTGAGAAGAAAGGCATTTTAGAGGTAACCCTTTTAAGATTTCAATTAGTTATTTAAATGTATGAATCATGTGCTTAAATGTATTATTACTTGAAGTGCGTTTCTGAGGCTAGCTGGCCTATGGGAATGCTAAGCAACTGCAGAGAGGTGTTTTATTTTATTATTTTTATTTCACTAGAAGTATAACTACTCTTAGAAAAGTGGAAAAAATGTTTTAGGATTTAGTATTTAATCACAAGGTTAGGAGAAAACCTTAGACTTTAAAGGAATGGTATCATTATTAGCTGGGTGCAAATAAACAATGCTAATATTCTGATTCCTATGCTGACAATTTAGTAATGTGACAAGGTGTATTAAGAACAGCTCCCATTTGCACTGCTTCACTCTAGATATTTGCATACATAATATTTTCAAAGAAAATTAATGTTTTTTTCCCCAAAATTACTCAAAGAACAATTGCATTAGCAATGAAATTGTGGGTTTATAGCATGTTTTAGATACTTTCTCAATTTCCCAAGAGTGTCTTCTCGTATTTGGAGATGGTCATATTTTGGCTTTTTCTAATCATTGTCGTATTTTGTCAAAAGTAATCTTTAAAATAAATTAGCTTATTATAAGTGAATTAGATTTGAGATTTATTAGAAGGGAACACTATGCAAAGTGTCAAAGACTAAAATGCAAAGACAGCATGTAACTTACATGGGTCACTTTAAAATACCATACGTAGAAATAGCCAAGGGCCTAGCTCAATGATAGGGCACTTGCTTCTCATATGCAAAGCCCTGGATTCTATTCCCAGTGCCACCGTAAAAAGTGTAAATATTGGAACATAGATCAAAACCCCAGGGTATCATATCATCTTACTTCTTGCCTATTGCAAATATTTTATTGCCGTTCATTCAAATGCATTTGGCTATTTCACATACATTCTATATTTACCATTTTAGCTACTTCAGACTGCTTCTGTAGTTCAGAGCCAACTATATACTCAGACATCTTTTCTATGTCCAGGGGTTTGGGCAAGTCATGAGGTGATCAGCTACTGAAACTATCAGGTTTTTTTTTTTTTTTTTACAGATGTAAAACATTTAAATACCTTTATCTAAAAAATGATAAAGTTAACATGTAAAACTGAAAAAGTAGGGAGATACAAAGAAGAGATCTAATAGTAGGGGGATCAAAACAAAAGAAAACCAAACAACAACAACAAAAAACCACACACACTGTGACAATATTTGTTGGAAGTAATGTGTAATTTTTGGTGATAAGTATGGGTTTTTAATTAATCTGTTTTGTCAAAATGTGTCATCATGGGCAGAATATTGGTTTTCAAGCATGAAGACCCAGATCCAAATGTAACTGATGAAGTCTAGCTGTATGACTTCGGTAGAGGCAGGTTTTTCCTCTAGCTCTGCTGTCTGTGACTATCAGAAGTGTGCCGGAGACTCTGAGCACATTTCCTCCCTGTCCACTGGTGAATTCTTTGATCGTGAGTGCACCATTGCATGGGCACCCCCAAAGAGTCAAAGTGCCCTGCTTAATCTTGGAGGCAATAACTGTAACACCAAAGACTATAAGTTTACTACAAGTTGTGCAAATACAACAGATAATATCTAGTCCTAAAATTACGTGTGAATCAGTGGTTTCAAGGATGAACCCAAACAGTGAGTTAAGAGGGACACTAAAATTTTAATTAGCCACTTTTTATTGGGTTTGAATAAATGTAATTTCTTGCCTTAGCAGCTGGTCTTTTCCGAGTGTATTGTCTGACACAAGCTGAAAGCTTACTGTTTGATTTTCCATTGACCTTTGATTATTGCCACTTCCTACCAAGAGCCTGGGCAAAAGCAAGAGTTTGCTACACGAATAAAGTCAATAGTGTTTAATAATTAATGACCTGAACTTTTGTAAAAATGCTCATGGATCCAGTTCAGTACTGTCATGGTGGCAGGATTTTAACCAGAGAAGTCTGTATGAAAAGCAACTGTGTTTTGTTTCCAAAACAGGTATTACCAGGGGATAAATAATGTGCACTGCTCTGAGCCCAAAGGTACGCGGTGGACCTGGCCTGTCTGATATGCATCAGTATAGCCAGTGGCTCGCCAGCAGACATGAAGCTAATTTGCTGCCGATGAAAGAAGATCTTGCCTTGTGGTTAACCAATCTATTAGGTAAGGTTATAAGATACATTTTGTGAGCACAGATAACAGTATTTGTGGTTCTTTTCCCCCTCTTACAGTGTCCTTCACCAAAGCATGTGATAGTACCTTGGAAAGAAAGACTTTCCTTATTTGGTTTTTTCGTCTGGGAAACCTGAAGCCTGTGGAAAATTTAAATGAATTTCCCCTATGTCTCTCACATGCTCTGTGCCTCATAATTCCAACCTCCTGCCCTGAAGTGTGAAACTATGTGATCAAGTTATTTCTTTCTTGTCTGGGTTGGTCTGATTTATTTCTGTCTTTTCTTTTATGCAACTGACCAATATAACCTACTCTTTTGACACTATTCACAGGGCACAGTCTGTAAAGTAGCTTCTAAAACTGGATTTCTCTGCCCCACTTTTACAGCACATCTATTAAAACTGCTGAATACCCAAACGCAGGAACAAAAACATCTATCCTTTGTCCAAAGGAGCTGACTAGAGTCACCTAACCCTGAACTACAATTTTTCTCTTCTATTTCTCTTTGTTTTTATGTACTTATCTGAAAGTATTGTTGTTGAGAAAAATGGTATCTCCTGGCTCTCCTTCTGTGTCTGGCATTTCTAAGGATAAAATGTCAACCGTGTGTAAAATAGATTTATACATTTGAAGTATTACTATACACATATATGTTCAACTACGCTATTTCAACTCGTCAATTTTCTAAGTGAATAAAATTGATTTAGAGCTTGAGGATAGGACCGTTGTGGAGTTTATAAAATCTATTATTTGAATATTGACCAAAGAAGCTGACTGGAACTTTATCATTTGCAGAGGAGATTTCCCCCATATTGTTTTATTCTTTAAAGACTCCTCCAAGGCTACTGTTGCTATCTTTACTTTCTAGCTGATGAAGTGAGCAGCGAGGTGAGAAGCACATGTCCATCTGAAGTTCTGGCCAAGTTCCACGGATTTAGCACCTTGTAGTCAGATCTCCCTGCTCACCCTGACTGTGGGTTGTTATAAAGCTTTTGTACTGTTTGCTTCTGTTTTCAGTCTTTGTTCTAGAGTTACATGTTCAGTTTTTTTTCTTTGCTAAGTGTACCCCATTTGGGCAGCTTTTTGTCATTTACCCAGGGAACAAAATGTGTGTATGCAGCTGAACTCTTCACAAACATGTTCTGCCAAAGGGTAATGAGGCCAGAAGGGAGCCCCACCAACATTCTCCACCTTGCTGTGGAGCTGTCTCCACGGCGTCCCCCCTTGCCAGAGATTTTTTTCATGCAAAAGAGGAGCTTTATCTCCAGCAAGTGCGAGAAGTTATTCTAGCTTAATTATACATTTTCTTTCTTTCTTTTGTCTATTCTTGGCACCACTAATGATTACTGTTAGTAATTTATTAACTTTCAGCTGTCTATTAAAAATTAACACATTTTTCCCTTTATACTGATACATGTTTGCAGTACATGATAATTATATTCAATTTAGGGAACTGGTATCTATACATATCACATCTTAATCATTTTTATTTCCACTTTTTCCCCAACCATCTCCTCTGCCCTAGATATCAAAGGATCAAAGACCCAGATAGAAAAAATGGCAACATTAAATCTGCAAGAAATCAAAATAGGGAGTAAATAATTAAAATATGTACTTGGAACAATGTCTGGCATGGATTAAACACTAAACATTTGTTATTCCATTTGTATAGTTCAGTGAAATGGTCATTTTATTTTGAGCATAAGTTCATTCACTGATTATACAAATATTTGAGTGTGAAAGAGCATAAGTTATTCATTGAAAAAGTGGACTCTGGAGTAAGAATGAGCAATTCAAATCTCAGTTCCCACCCTTCCTGTGTAATTCTGGGAAAGTGTCTTATTGCATGGTGCCTCAGATTTCTAATCTGTAAAGTTAGTGCAACACCAGACTGTTTGATATATGTTCATGGAGTAGTAATCACTAGTGATAATGATGTATTTTCTACTTGCAAGTCACTAAGTAGTAACTTCGATCAATGAAAAGTAAATCCCTAAATAGTAACTCTTGTGGTTGTGCTTCAGACATGGTCTGATAGGTATTGGAGGATAGTAAGATGATTAAAATAGACATAGCGCCAAGTTTTACAGAGCTCAGAGTGGTCGGCAAAGAAACACATCACACAGACTGAACTTGTTACAAACTGAAAGATGTAGGTTTCCATTGGAATGTGAAATGGCTGGGGGTAGGACTAAGTAACAGAAGGTTTGGGGGAGTCCTCTCTAAGGAACTTATTTTTAAACAGAGACCTGAAGAAAGGTTAATAGCTTCCAGACAAGGCACAGGATAAGCACATTTGGGGACTGGAGGGCATGGGCTGAGGTAGAAAGGAGTTCCATACTTCGGAAGAACTGAATAAAGCTAGTGTCAATCTCATGGGAAAAGGGAGAAAGTTTCCAGAGGTTTGCTGGGGGCATGTCATACACTGCTTGGAAGGGCACAGCGAGGAGCTGGTTATTCACAGGAGGATAAGGAGGAGGTACTGAGATGTGCTGGGTCAGAGGAGCATGTGATTAATTAAAGGATAGCCTCACAACACAGGTGTGCTCCAGCATCCCATGACTGGTCGGCAGAAGCATTTTGTTTAGCCGATGTGATCATTTACAGAGAGCGTGATGAATGTGAGCAGCCTAGCACAGCCTCAAAGAATAGGGACAGTGTGTGCAATGGAACGATCTGGGAGTCAGAGTCAGGAGACCTGGCTCCTCGCTGGGCATCAGGAGACCTGGCTCCAGGTTCTGGCTCCACCACTTGGCAGGAATCTTGCCCAAAGTCACTCAGCTATCTGTTTTGGGCTCACTGTCCTCAACCATAAAATGCAGGGGCTGGAGTACGTGACCTCTAATATTCTTTCCGGCTCCAGAAATCTAAGTTTCTAAGAACTCCGTCTCTTGGGACTAAGTTAGGGGCAGCTGAGGTCATAAATCTGCCTGAACAAGGAAAAGAAGATTTATCTACATAAGAAGCATAAGACTGGATGTAAAAGTATTAGTAGTTATGAAACAATTTAAACTGATGGCTGAGAAGTTTTCTTGAAAGAAATTCTAAAAGAATCTCAAGTAAAATATCACCTTTGAGTTGACATGCATTCACGAAAAGCAGACGGAGCACCCACTACAAGTGAACGCCTCGGAGATAACATGGAGAGTAGGCCAATGATTTGAGATCATTTAAGCTGGCAAAACATTTGCAAGTAGAAAAATACATCATTGTATCTAGATGGGTGTTACAGAGGGAGGGAGTAATAGATGTATGGCTATGTTAAAACGTATTTTTCTTACATGTGATAGGTACATAAGTATTTGCTTATTTTAGAAATGCAGCAATTAAGGCAAATGTTAAAATTATTTATTTCCAGCCATTTTGTCACTTCAGAAATATTCATGGGTTTTCACTGTTTGTGGGTTTTCAAATGGTACTTTTTATCTACTTGAAAGTTAGAGCCAGGGATAGTGACCCACCCCTGTAATCCCTGCACTCTGGAGGCTGAGGCAGGAGGATCCCTGTGAGTTCAAGCCCCATCTGAGCTACGAAGTGAGCTCAAGGCCAGCCTGAACTGCATAGTGAGACCCTGTCTGAAAAAGTAAAAAAAAAAAGAAATTAGAGCTGTCTTGAAAGTAGTTTGAAGTTGATCCTTTCAACTTAAAGTATCCTAATTCTTTTGTGAAGGAGAAATTAGTCTATTAAGTTGAAGTTTTTAACTAGGTTTTACTATTGTGATAGGCAACCTTACTTGTGAAAAGATTGTCTCATATATATTTATTAATTTTTTATTTTTTCAAGAAAGTAATAATGATATTCTAAATTCAGGTATTCTGATCTTGCATAGATAGTGCCTATTGAAAAATGTAGTTTTTAAAAACTACTCAAATCATATTCAGGTGTTTTTGGAGCATACAATCATTTGATGGAAGAAAATAATTCATAGACCAATTTTCACATTCATGCCCAAATGAAGCTATTATGTATAATTTTCAGCCACTATATACTTACTTAATCTGTAACAATAATACATCCCACCCTGGATCGATTCCTAGACATAGAGTTAGAGAAGCAAGCTGTCTAGCCAGCTAAATTTTATACATTAGAATGTAAAATACTGGTTAGCTTGTCGTCAGTCAACCAGAAAGGGTGAGAAAATAGTACGGCAGCTGGATGGCTGAGAGGATACTGCACCAACCTGACTCATGAGAAGATTATTGTGTAGGGGCTGGGGATATAGCTCAGTAGTATAAGTGCCTGCTTGGCAAGCACAAGGTTGTGAGTTCAATCCCTGCTACTGGAAAAAAAAAAGAAGATCATGGTGTAATACTTTCTGACTTCTCTTATATCTTTGGGTTTATCAACTGATCTTATGGAAAATGCTCTTTCTATTCCAGTTTTAAGACAAACATTCAGAAAAGAGAAAAGGAGCAGAAAGATCCTATCATCCTTCCCTGTGGAAAGCATGCTTGGCCATTTTCCTCTGTTCCATGTTCCGTCTTTATTCTTGGCCTTGTGTTTTGTTAATTTTGCTCAGTAACCACTATTGATTATTTGTTACTTAAGTGTATCCTCAGGACATACTAGAACACTAAATGCTTATACGGTGTATCTTGGGGAGAACTGAATTTTTATTTTGAGCAAACAGTATGTTGTTAAATCAATAGCCCCATATTAGAGCAATCAACTGGTATTCAAATAAATTAGACACATTCTACAAATTGTATGGATGCCGGTGGACACTTAAAGATTGTTGCTGACTTATCTTTTAAAGGACCACATGAATATTCTCACATTGTTTTCTTCATTGTATTTTTTAATAATTTGAAAACAGCAGGCTTTTTTACTGTTAGTTTTGTCTAAGTTCTGAGATGTAGGTCCAGTTGTGTCATGTGCAAAGCCCTGGGTCCAGTCCCCACCCTGCAAACAAGCAACAACAAAACCCCAAACCCCATATACGTATATATGATTTTGTTCAGCAATACTACGTGAATCACATGGAAGTATATTTTTGAGGAGAGTTGATAGTTGTTAATAAAAATTGATATTATTTTCAAATATTACAGATCTTTAGAATGAAGACTTACGTGCTTTGATATATTCAGAGACTGAGTAAAGTATGTTGTATTTAAAATGTAGTTTTGTGGATTTTATTATTATATTAGAAAATACATTATGACACTTGATGTCCTGGTGATTTTTCTGCCCTTCCCTGACTTTTCTACATGACCCTAAAGGAAAATGATGTTAGTTTAATATGACAAGTGTATACAACATCTCCACTTTTCAGTTAATTCTTAGTGCACTTTTCAGCATTAAAAATGAAATATCTACCTGTTGGAGTTGGTCAACTACAACTGTTATCTAATGGGTTTAGAACCACTTGGTGCTTTTTCTGAAATACGAACCCTGAGAGGTGCCCATATTCTTGATATGGTCCATAAAAATTCCTTAGGAAGGGTAGTAGCTTATGTTAGTTCAAGTTTAGAGTCAAAGTCATATTCACAAGTTGACACCTTTCAGAGTACTTAGCACTACCTGACTTTTTCAGCAGAACCTTTTACCAACAGATTCTGTTTTATCATATCTTGACATATATCCATATATAGGTGTATTTTGTCATATATATATATTTGTCATATACACACATATGTGTTTTGTCATATATACATATATGTATATTTTGTTGTGAATGCATATATGTATATATCTGATACATTTATATAAAATATATAATATAAAATATATATTATATATATTAGACATTTTTATTTGTATCACAGGCATTGGTCCAGGGTTTTTAAGATATAATGAATACTTCCTATCTCACAACCTTTAAATTCAATCTCAAAAAAAAAGAGGTTGAGGGAGGAGAGTGCAATGGGAAAAGAAGCAGCAGTAAGATACATCACATACAGGTACCAATTCCCTATGAGGAATGTGATCATTATGTATATGTAAAATGTACCAACAGAAAAAAGAAAAAGAATCTGAATGATTTGAATTAAAATAGCAAATGAATTGAGTTCTCCAGTGTGAGAAATACACTGAGAGCAGAAGTGTGGTGGGAAGATGATAGGGTCCCAAATTAGCAGATCTGGACCAGCCCTCGAGATTTAGCAGGCAGCCACTTTGTTCTGTAAGCAGTCAAATCAAACATCAGAAGAAACATGAACAAGATGCTCAGAGCTCATCCAAACTCCAGGGTAAACTGCTGTTCGTTCCTCAGCATCATTATCTTCATTCCCATGGTGTTTTTTTTCCCTGAATATCATTATAGATATTTCTACAGAGAAAAAAGACAACTGAGTTTGGGAGACGCAGTGTTATAGGAATTAGTCATTCATGTACTCAGCAAAGATTTAGGTAGTTCTGCATACTAGGTGAAAGCAGAGATGCTAAATTCAGACTTCTGGGTCAAAGAGTCAGATTCTTCTATGAGCAAACTTAGTTACTTAATCTATGCTCCTAGGTTTCCTTATCTATGCAAAGGTAAAATAATAGCATCCACTTTACAGTCTCCTGAGACTCAAGTACAAAGAAAGGGCTTAAAACAGCACTTGAGAGAGAGTAATCATTATCAAACACAATTATTAGATGTGATCATGTCTCTGAGAACTCAGTATGCTAATTTGTTGGGGAAAAATTTCCTTCTCAGCACCGCAGAAGGTAAAATGAATTTTTTTCCCACGTGGCTCCAGTGTAAAATACTTTATAGATATTGATACTTAATCTTTATGCAAATTATGGCAGACATTT
Organism: Chinchilla lanigera; assembly: GCF_000276665.1. Classification (NCBI taxonomy): domain Eukaryota; kingdom Metazoa; phylum Chordata; class Mammalia; order Rodentia; family Chinchillidae; genus Chinchilla; species Chinchilla lanigera. The sequence goes on from NW_004955476.1 coordinate 3,107,552, forward strand.
CCTAAAGGAATATATTGATATGCACAAGTATATCTGTTGATTTTGGTTGCTTGACTGAAATTTCTGGTGGTTGTTCCTTTCCTTTCTTGGAGCGCTAGTAATTTAAGGAGAAATAACTAACTGTAATATTTAATCAAGTGCCTGATCTTTACTGCGGAGTTGTCAGTCATGGCTAAATCAACATCGTGAAGGTCAAAGTTGATACTCCTGAATGTGAGAGGTGAAGATGCTTCTTCTAGACTAGGATATTTTAGATTGATCTTCAAATCAATAGTTTTTACAACTCAGTGCAGTTCAGAACTTCAAGATGATTTCATTACACCTACGTATTGCCCTTTATTCCTCTAAACATGCCAGGAACTTTCAAAGAATGCAGCTGGGAAAGAAATAATTCTTTGGTTCTTAAATCTCACTGCTTCTGACATTTATAATCTGACATGAAGCCAGCTAACACAATGTACATTAAAGATCTGGTTCTGTGTGATATATTTAAATTTTTAAGGCTTTTATTTAAAAAGTTTTAATTAGTTCTTTATAGCCTGCTTTTTGCATATGTTCTGTTTAAATCCAACTACTTTTATATTCTGCTTTCCTTTGGAATACTTTTGGTAATATCAGTGCAATAAGGAGTGAAGTAATACATCATCCCACAAAAAGATTACAACCAATTTCTTACAATTATACAGTACATTTAAGATGTATATTTAATGATTCCTCATAGTATGATGGAAAATACATGTAAAGTTTTTGTAACCTCTCAGTTTTGCATTTTTCCTTCATTTGAGGCAGTACATTTCAACTATAAAGTATGCATCAGTCTCCGTTCGAGCCAAAAATTTTAAAAATCTCACCTTTCTAAGCTATAAAATATACAGAATTGAAAATTGGCACCTAATATATTTTTCATTAGATACAGATGTTCAATGGAAAATTTTCTCTTCAAGTATTCATGAAAAGCAGAGTAACTAAAAATCCTCAGGTACAAAGGATAAAAAATACAACTCACATATCTTTTGGTAAAATGTTAATGGTTTTTCAATGAAAGCCATTCTTCTTTTATAATTTGCAAGTCCTTTTAAGTTAATCATCTTATAATTTAAAATTGTGAATGGATCTTTAAATTGACTTAGAACTTAAGGCAGTAAGAATATCTAGCTACCTTCCAAATGTAGAGTCTTGTAAGTAACTTGTGAAGAAATCACTCAATAATTGAGGGTAAAGTTTACCTTTTTAGGGGCTGGGGATTTAGCTCAGTGGCAAAGCGCCTGCCTGGCAAGCGCAAGGTTGTGAGTTCGGTTCCCGGTACCAGAGAAAAACAAAACAAAAAAAAAAAGTTTACCTTTTTATCTTGAAATTTGAATTGAACATTTGAATGAAATAATAATTTTGATAAACTTTATTTTTCATATCTATTTATCAAACCATTTTGAAAGTAACTTTCTTCTTATTATTTGTAAGTACAGGCCAGTACAGTAAATGAACAACACAACCTGGTATGTTGGCTTTTTGTACCTTGAGACCATTATGTTTATTTCTGAATTGAGTTGAGCTGCACATAGTTTTGAAGTAAAAGTAGATTTGCACAAGCTAACCTCCGTGGTGAATATTTAGAGCTACTGATGTTTGGCCACCTGCAGAACTCATTATCTTAAGTAGGAGCTCAGTGTGGATATCCAGTAGGGGAGGAACATAAAAAGTAATTCTTTTTCCTCTTCACCCACCCATCCCCCCAAACTGGAAAAAAAAGCCCAGTTTAAGCAGATGTTTCTGAAAATGCAAAGCTATGACATATTATCAGTTTAATAAATAGTTCATCTGTGGCTCTAATTGGGTTATATGTATTTCATGTCTTCTTGGAATGGAACTGTGGTGCTTATGGGCATCTCAGTATATAATTTTAAAATACTTCTACATTTTAGCTTCACTACTTTTCATAAAAATATACATGTTATTTTGTCAAAGATGTCCAGTAATGTGTTTCTTTATTTGTTAATTATCCTGCTTTCAGAATTACCACTAGGTGACTTCTGTATGAGTAACATTATGCCCATCTCTGTAGGAAATTATGAAATGTAGTAGACCGGGAGGTTTATATTATACTGAGGAAGAGAAGAACTTTATACAAAATATGTTACTCACAGTAGATAAATAAAATAGTTGATCTATGTCAACATCAATGATATTTGTGAAAATGACTGTGTAAAAGAAGTCAATGAGCCCTGGGAAGTCTCTTTCTAGAGACTTTCTTTGATTACAGGAAGCATAGAATTTTTCCCTACAGATAGAAGGAAGGACACGGAAGACAGAAGCCAATGCAGGGAATGAAAGCGTAGCCATAGAAACAGAAAAGTCTGTGAGGGGAAGTGGGAAGGTGCTCTGGTCCACAGAGCAGAGTACAGAGATGTTAGAGGAGAAGGTGGCTTAGAGGCACACAGAGAGGCCCTTGGATGTCGGGGAAAGTGTATAGATGTCACAGGTAGAAGAGGAGGGTAGGGAAGAGAAGGTGTCTGAGTGAAGAATTACCTAGCAAGGATGATGTCTAATGTATTAATCTAGCAGTGACCATGGCGTGCAGTGCAAATAGGAGTTGAGGACAGCGAATAGTCATTGCTCTCACTGCTAGATGATTAGATATCAAATCATGGAGGTTTTTAGTAAGACTATGCCATGAAAAATGGAAACTTGAATATACAGGACTTGTGACTCACAAGTTGCAGGAAATTAAGACCCAAAGGATGAAATATTCTGAAACTTAGAAAAATAAGAAACGAAGTTAAGGAGAGTGCTTTGCGAAAGTCAAGTTGTGTGGGAGCATATAAAAAAGTAATTAGTGCTTATATTTATAGAGCTGAGGGATGGAGGAACCAGCTGTGGCAGCTAGAAGGTGTCAGGTTTCTTTGGGGGGATAAAATGTTCTAAAATTATGGTGATGACTGCACAAGTCTGAATATACTGAAAGCCATGAAAATATATACTTTAATTGGGTGAATGGGAAAGTATATAAAGTGTATCTCAAGAAAGCTGTTACAATGTGAAAGAGAAAAAAAACAGAAAAGAAAATACATTTTAGGTGCTACGTAAGAAAAAAATGACCTTTAACTGGCAGTCAGTTGAATGTGGAATATGACCAATTAGGAATGGTGCTGCTAAGAGGGTAGTTGAAGCTGTGAGGGTAGCTGTGAAGAGAGCGAATAACAGCAGAGCTGATCATCACAATTTCGCAGTTCACGGACTATATGATGGGAAGGGCAATAATTAAAAAAGGTCTTTTTAACAAAGTTTATCAGTTGCATTCCTTTTACCTGTGTTACCTTAATCAGGAAAACCAGATCAGTGGAATTTAGAAATGTGGTTTTAGGTACTGGCCATGCTATATAAGTTGTCAAAGATGGCTGATTTTTTATGTACTGAGAATCTATTTTAAATTATAGGAATGGTGTTTCTATCAGTCGTCATATATGTGTACCTACGTAACATAACAGCTGTGTGTGTGGGTCATGGTGGCAGAATCCCAGCCAGGACCAGGATTGCATGGGGGAGGCCGAATTGAACGATCCCCGCCAAAGCTTGCTTTTGGAGTTTTGAGGGCTGAATTGGTTGTGTCTTCACTGATTACTGAATATTGGGACTCAAGATATTACTGGTAACCTTTAATGTGAAATAAAATGTGTTGTTGCTAGAACTATATTATGGAAATCTAAAAGGTTGACATTCTTGCAACTAAAGGAAAACTATAAAATTACAAAGAAATATTTCTCTATGATAAGTTCCTAGGTGACATATATAGCTCATCTGGAAGAGAAATGTTAGTCATAACAATTACGCCAAGTATGTTCGTCAGCATGAATCTGGCATTCCTGTTGGAATAATTGCATTTTTATAATGCTCCTTTTCCCATTTCAGGGAAGGAGATTACAGCAGATACTTTCATGGAGAAGTTGGATAATGGCGCCTTGCTCTGTCAGCTTGCAGCAACTGTGCAGGAGAAGTTCAGAGAGACCATGGATGCGCAAAAGCCTGCCAAGGTAAAGAGCTCAGGGCAGACATGACTATTCGCAGGCAGATGGCATTTGCTGTTGCTTATGAACCGGGTGCAGTTTAAGAGTTGATTGTGAACGGGTGCATCAAGGCCTACATTGACAGCAAAGCACAGAAGGTACTTTTAAAATTACATAACATGCTCTTTGAATTTTAATTAATTGATCTTCTTGGTAATTAGTTAAATAAAATGTTTTGGAAAATGCTAGCGTTAAAAAAATGTAATGGGCTGAATCTAATTGCTGATTAAAACTTTAGAAAAATAACTTGTAGCATCATGCAATGAATCATAAATTTAACTAAGAAAGACTGGCTGAATAGGACTTTGTGTTAAAAATATTAGGGTAGGAACTGAAATAGTATAATTGGAAGATCATTTTTTGTTTTCTATTAATCAGTTGTATCATGAACTAAGGAACTTTGAACAGATTATTGCATTTCTGACCACTCAGATTTCCTTTTTTGGACATTAATCCTGATACTTTGTAGTTATTGTAAATACACGATAAAATGTCATCTTCAATAATTTGGAGTAGACAAGAGAGAAGGAAAAAGAAGCAAGAAAATAAGGTCAAGTAGTGTTAAATGCTGGTTAAAATAAAAATATACAAAAATAAGTGTCAGATTGCTTTTGCTACTCTGGCAACACAGAGTAAAAGTGATCAGTGTTTGTGAGTGTGAGTGTGTGTGTGTCTGTGTGTGTGCACCAGCATTGTACTTGTTTTATTTATTTTTTTTATTTTAAAGAGAAAAAGTAAAAGTAACAATAAAACAGACTTTCAAAACACATTAGTAGGAGAGTTACAATAATCAGCACGTTGTCTATTGTCTTCGTAGTAGTTATTCACAGTATAAGATATAGGCATGAAATCTTGTCAGACATTATTAACACAAACCTTTCTTTTCAATGAGCTAAGAAAACTAGCTGTATAACTATCTTCACTATCTTGTGTATAAATACTTTTTTCTTTTTCCCTTTCTTCCTTTCCCCATAAATTGCTGTGGTATGATGTTTTTAATTCTTCTGGGGAGATACCCAGAAAGGGAATGGCTGGGTCAAATTGGACCTCTAATCCTAGCTTTTAAAGGAATCTCCACATGGATTTGCACAATGGTTGCACCAATCTACAGTCCCACCAACACTGGAGAAAGGTACCTTTTCCCCCACAGCCCAATTTTGGTTATTGGTTGATTTCTTGATGAAAGCCATTCTTTCTGGGGTGAGATGGAATCTCAGTGTTGTTTTAATTTGCATTTCTCGAATGACCAATGATGTTGAACATTTTTTCATGTATTTTTTTGCCATCTGTATTTCTTCATCTGAGATGTGTGTATTCATCTCAGATGCCCATTTTTTGATTGGGTCCAATTGAATTTGGGGGGGTCTGATTTTGTTTTTAATTCTTTATATGTTCTAGATATAAGTCCTTTGTCTGAGAGACAACTGGCTATAATTTTTTACCACTCTGTGGGTTGGCTTTTCACTCTGTTGGTGATTTCTTTTGTCGTGCAAAAGGTTTTTAATAAGGTAAGATCTCATTTATTGATTATTTGTAATATTGCAGTCTGGATTTTGTTCATGAAGTCTCTGTCTACACCTGTATCTTCAAGATTTCTACCTATTTTTTTTCTTCCAGTAAATTTAGTGTTTCTACTTTAGTATTTAGATCTTTGATCCATTTTTACTTTAGTGCATGGTAACAGACTTGGGTCTAATTTTAGTCTTTGGCATGTGGAAAGCTGGTTTTTCCAGCACCATTTATTAAAGAGACTATCTTTCTTCCAGGGAACATATTTGGCTCCTTTGTCAAAGATAAGGTGACTGAATGTGCTTGGGACTGTGTCTGCACCTTCTCTTCCATTCCATTGATGCTCGGGTCTGTTTTTTTTCCAATATGATGCTGATTTTATCAGAGTAGTGTAATTTCAGGTCTGGGATTGTGATGCCCCCGACTTACCTTTGATGCCAGAATCGCTTCTGCTATTCTAAGTCTCTTCTGGTTTCAAATGAATTTTAGGAGTATTTTCTCTAGATCTGTAAATTATACTAATGATATTTTGATTGAGGTTGCATTAAATCTGTATAGCAGTTTTGAGAGTATGGCCATCTTCACTATGTTGGTTCTTCCTATCCAAGAGCAAAGGATATCTTTTCATTTTCTGATATCCTCTTCAATCTCCTTTTTTTAGAATACTGTAAGTTTCACTGTATAGACCTTTTACATCCTGTGATAGATTGATTCCTAAATATTTCATTTTTTGGATGCTATTATGAAGTATGTACTTTCCCTAATTTCTCTCTCTGTACGTTTGTTGCTTGTGTACATGAATGCTATTGATTTTTGAGTGTTGATGTTATATACCACTACACTGCTGAATTTGCATACTAACTCTACCAGATTTTTGGTGGAGTTTTGGGGGTCTTCTGTGTAGAGTATTATATCATCTGTAAATAATGATAATTTATCTTCTTCTTTATGTTTCTTTATTCCTTTTATTTTTCTCTTATGTAATTGCTCTGGCTAATGTTTCCAGAACTGTATTGAATGGCAGTGGTGATAATGGACATCCTTATCTTGTCCCTGATTTTAGAGTGAAAGCTTTCAATTTTTGACCATTTAATATGATGTTAGCTGTTGATTTGTCATAGACAGCTTTTATAAGATTCTGGTAAACACCATGTATTCCAATTTTCTGTAAGGTTTTTATCATGGGTGTTGGACTCTATCAAAAGCTTTTACTGGATCTATTCAGGTGATCATGTGATTCTTGTCTTTGGTTTTATTCATATGATGCATTATATTTATTGATTTGCATATATTGAACCATCCCTGCATCCCTGAGGTGAACCCTACTTGGTCATGATGTACAATCTTCTGGATGATTTGCTACATTCTGTTTGCAGATATCTTATTAAGGATTTTTGCATCTATGTTCATTAGGGAGGTGGGTCAGTAGTTTTCTTTTTTGGTTGCATTCCTCTCTGGTGTTGGAATCAGGGTGATACTAGCTTCCAGGGATGATTTTGGAAGAACTGCTTCCCTTTCAATTTCTTTACAGAGTTTCAGTATTAGTGGCATTAGTTCTTCGCTAAATTTCTTGTAGAATTCCACAGTGAATCCGTCAGGGCCTGGGCTTTGCTTTGTTGGTAAACTTCTAATTACATTTTCAATTTCATTGGCTGATATCAGGTTATTTAGAATTTTTTTATCTTCTTGGTTTAGTTTTGCCAATTTGATCTTGTCCTGGAATTGTTCATTTCTTCTGCATTTTCCATCTAATTAGAATATAGGTTCTTATAATGGGTATTGATGAACGCTTTAGACATCTACCTGGATTTCTCTGGGATTTGCTGTGATTTTTCCCTTTTCATTCCTAATTGCTTGATTTTCATTTTTTCTTTCCTCTTTTTGATGAGGTTGCCTAGGGGCTTATCAATTTTCTTTATTCTTTCAAAGAACCAACTTTTCATTTCATTGAGTCTTTGTATTGTTTTATTAGTTTCTATTGCATTAATTTCTGTTCTTGTCTTTATAATTTCCTCCTTTGTATGATATTTGGGTTTGGTTTATTCTTCTTTTTCTAGAAGTTAGAGGTTCAACATTAGGTTGTTTACTTGAGCTCATTTTCCTGATGCTTGAGTTCATTGCTATAAATTTCCCTGGTAGGAATGCTTCCATTGCATCCTATAGGTTTTGGTGGGTTGTATTGGCATTATCATTTAACTGTATATATTATTTAATTTTGTCTCTAATTTCCTGATGCTTGAGTTCATTGCTATAAATTTCCCTTGTAGGAATGCTTCCATTATGTCCTATAGGTTTTGCTAGGTTGTATTGGCATTGTCATTTAACTGTATATATTATTTAATTTTGTCTCTAATTTCCTCTGTGATCTGTTAGTTGCTTAATTTTCATATATTTATGTAGTTTTTGTGATTTCTTTTGTTGTTCATTTCCAGTTTCATTGTGTTATTGTCAGATACTAATCATGGGGTGATTTGAATTCCTCTGCATTTACTTAAACATATTTTGTCAGCTAGTATATGGTTTATTTTGGAGACTGCCCCATGTGCAGCTGAGAGGAATGTGCATTCTGGTATTTTAGGGTGGAGCACTCTGTAGACATATACGAAGTCCATTTATTCACAGGGTCAGTTTAATTCTAATATTTTTGTTAATTTTTTTTCTACTTGATCTACCTATTTGTGAGAGTGGAGTATTAAGGTCCTCTACTACAGTTGTGTTAGTGCTTATTTGGTTTTTCATGTTTGTTAATATTGGTTTTATGTAGTTGGGTGAAACTTTGTTTGGTGCATAAATACTTATGACAGTTATCTGTTCTTCATGTAGTTTTCCCTTAAAGAGTCTGTAGTGACATTCTTTATCTGTCTTGATCAGTTTTGACTTAAAGTTTCTGTTGTCTGCAAATAGAAGAGCTACTCTTGCTTTTCCTTTGGGTTCCTGTGGCATGGGGAATTGTTTTTCATCTTTTGACTTTTAATCTATGAAATGCTTTTTGGGTTAAATGTGTTTCTTAAATGAAGCATAGTGTTGGATCTTGTTTCTTGATCCATTCTGCCAGTCTGTTTCTTTTGATTGGTGAGTTGAGACCATGTATGTTGATAGTTATAACTGATATGTATTTAGCTTATCTTTGTCATGTTATTTTTCTGTTGTTTGTTCCCTGCCTTTCTCCTCTCTTTAATTGCTTACCTGGCCTGGCAGCTTCTTTCTATTGGTGTTTATGCATTTGTGCTCTTCATTATCTCTTTCTATTATGTTATTCAGAGTATTCTGTAGAGCTGGTTTGGTGGTCATAAATTTCTTCAGTTGTGCTTTATTCATGGATGTGGATGTATCTTACTTCTCTATCAATTTTGAAATATAGTTTTGTAGGGTACATCAGTCTAGGTTAAAGATTGTTTTCCTTTAGGGCTTGAAATGTCTCAGTCCAAGCTCTTCTTGATTTGAGAGTTTGTGTTAAGAAGTCTGCTGAGATTCTACTGGGTTTTCCTTCATAGGTGATATGTATCTTTCCCCTAGTTGCTTTAAATATTTTGTTCTTGTGCTGAATTTCTGAAATCTTTATTACAACATTCCTCAGTGTAGATTTATTTTGGTCATGGCTATTTGGAATTCTATATGTTTCATTTAGTTGTATGTCAAATTCTTTACCCATGTTTGGAAAGTTTTCTGCCATTCTTTCTATGAAGAGGTTTTTAATGGCTTTTGTGCCGTCTTCACTGATTCTAATTAATTTTATGTTGTTCTTCTTTGTCCTGTAGCTGTTGGATTGATTTTTCATGGTGTCTTGTGATTTTTAAGATATCTTTCTTTTTCTGGTTGCTAGTCACATTCCTGTCTTCTAGATGTTATATTCTGTCCTCACTTTCATTGAGTCTGCTGCATATACTTTCAGTTGAATTTCTAATCTCCTGATTTTCTGTTGGATCTGTTGCATTGAGTCTATTTCTTGTCTATATTTGGCATTCATGGTTTCCATCATTTGCCTGAGCTCCCGTATTTGTTTATCTGTGTCTGCTTTAATGTCTTTTATTTTGAGAGTCATTTCTTTTTACACCTTAGAGATTATTTTCTGTGGCCTCTTTCCTTTGTTTTTCCACTTTCCCTGCTGTTGTTTCAGAGAGCTCCATTTGTTGGCTTCCAATTTCCTCTATCTCTTTGTGCTTTGGACTTGCCATGAGTGGGCTGTGCATTTGGGATTGCATTTTGCTTCTTCATCTTGTCATTTTCTATTTTATTTTTATTGGGCCAGGGATATAGCTCAGTGGTATAATCACCTGCCTGGCAAGCAAAAGGTCCTGAGTTCAATTCCTGGTACCACAAAAATAAAACTGTAAAAGGCAACCAAGTTGAAAAGGGGAAGCCAAATTGCCCCTGTTTAAAGGTGATATGATCTTTCTTACAAATATTTTGTTTTTATTTCTATGTTGATGCTTGTAGATTTCTTATGTTAGATAGTCTTTTCTCTGATGTCAAGGCTTTCTTCAGAGGTGTCTGTTCCTCTAGATATAATCTAGATGTAGGTGGTTCTTGGTCTTTATGTCTATCCCAAATCCTACCTTCCTAATATATCCTACCTTCCTAATAATGATTTTCCACTTAGTAGAGTGATTTTACCCTGTGAGGGACAGGAGGATAGGAGGTAGGATGGAGAGGTGAATGAGGTTAAATATAGTGGGAGCAAGGTTGGAAGGCACAGGATGATCATTCAGGTTTTGGGTAATTGTGGGACACAGCAGGGAAGGAATGGAAGAGAAGGCTTAGGAGTTTTGAAGTGACCCAGAAAGAGAAGAGAAAATGTTTACTTGCATGAGAGTGTCATAAAGTCAAGTGAGATCGTTGATGAAAGAGGGAAAGAAGATGAGTAGAATAAAACAAAAAGAAAGCTTAGAGATCACTTGCTGGCTCATATTGCTAATGTTGCATGGGACATTTCCACACCTCTAGTTCTGTCTGTTCATTGTATGTGCCTTAGCCAGGGTCATACTGTGTCACTGGTGTTCCCTCAGGTCTCCAGGCTCTGAGTTCCACCAGTGGAGCAGGGGAAAGGTGGATCTCAGACTTCTCTCTCCAGCTGTGTTGTCCAGCATCAATGGAGGAAAGGAGGAGTGTGAACTCAGATTCCTCTTGCAGGCCACACTGCAATCATGCAGTCATGATGCATTTTATATCACTCTGTAAAAGTATTATATAAAACACAATTGCTATTCTACAGTTGTTTTCCTCTTAGAAGGAATTCCATAAAGGTATCAAATAATTCAGTGGATTCCAAACTTCGTTTCATATTGGAAGTATATGAAAATTTTAAAAACTACTGAGAATGGTATCCTATGCCTGAAATTCTTATTTGCTATAGGGTACAAAACCTGGACATTTCATACAAACTCCCCAGAAGGGATCCTAATATTCAACAAAATTGGTGCCTACAGCATTCTTTCTTCCTTCTTGTACCTCCTTTGGGTAGAGGCAGATTCTAAACAATTTATGCAAGACCATCTGCCTAGTAAGTGCCTGAGCAAGAGTTTGATGCAGAAATCCTCTTCTGAGGCCCAGTGTTCTCTCCTTTTGATTGATGTCAGTAGCATAACATGAGGAGACTTGTTTGTGAATTTGTCGTGTTAAGCTTGATGTTAGGATACCAATTATTCCTTTTCTGTGACTTCTATTGTAATGTAAGTCACCTCTATTTTATATTACTGATGAGAAAACATAATGTCTAATAGGAGGACAGCCAGATATGGAGGTTCATGCTTATAGTCCCAGCACTTGAGAGGCTGAGGCAGGGGGGTTTCCAGGAGTTTGAGTCCCACCATGGACTACAGAATGAGTTCAAGGCAAGGCTGAACTACATAGGATACCCTACCTCAAAATAATAATAATAATAATAATAATAATAATAATAATAATAATAATATAATGGTAATAAGAGGAGAATTTGTGTAGAAAATTTACTCTAAAGCAATTAGCAAAGAGGAATAACAGTGTGACCCAATATTATCAAGAACATTATCTTGACGTGGTATAGATTCTGAAAGCTGTGTTGATAGTGCGTGTTGTTGAGGACTGAGAACTCAGTACCTCAAAGTTAGGATCACTTGAAACTTTCACAGTAACAGAGAATAAACAGCCCTACTAAGTCTAGCATCAGTTCTGTGATTCTGGTTTCTTTTGTGAATTTAAAAAAGCAAAAGAGAAGATCTTCCATTTGAGTTGTAATTATAGGACCATCAGGTGTAAGACAGGCACAGAACATTGGCCTAAAGTTCAAAGGTTTTGACTATTTTCCTTGAATTCTTATTTCATTATTTATTAATCTGTTATGTCTTAGTTTATTTGCAAGATAGGATTAATAATTGTGTACATGTCATAAAAATATCTCTTGATAAATATTGTCTACTCCCCCTATAAGAAAAGGAATTAAGTAATTCTGATAAGAATTGTGTTAACTAGAAGAAAGTTAATATTTTTTAAATGTTCATCAGCATGATAGCTGCTAAGTGCAAATATGTAGATATTTGCTTATGATCTCCATGATAATATACATTGCAGAGAATATTTGTGGTCCATTTTAACCATTTTCCTTTGAAGCCTTTACTTCAATAAAATACACTTTGCCTAATAAAACAGTAAAATGTGAAGCAAAATGGAAAGTTTTCTTTCTAACTGAGGAATGTAGCAAGATTTTATCAAACTTGAACTGCTTCCTTGACCCTAAGCATTTTGTCTCATGGAATAGAAAAGTAACATCTATTCTTATTATGAAAAGGTTATTTTATTACACAAACATAGGTGTGTCCATTAAACAAGCAAAGCAAAGTTTAAAAATACCCTTTAGAACCTCACTTTCAATGCTCAAAAATTCAAATGGGATCTTATTGCCAAGTTGGCACAATTGCTCTTGACTGCATCTCCTCATGTGTCCTTGGCGGCACTTATGTTCCTCAGGACTGATTCCTGACCATACACAACTGAAATCAAACTGGCATGCACCTTATTTAAGATAAATAGAGAGAGCTTTTTTTTCTACATTTTAGGAGAAAATATTCAAATTATGAAAAGCCAAATGGTTGACATCAACATAGCCATTACTGCTTATGAGTCTGAGGATGTTTTTGTCAGATTCATGATTTTAGACCCATCTTCTGTCTATAAACACAAAATAAATATTATGTAACATTGTACACTACTTTGTGCAAATTAATATAAATTTAAATTTATATTTAATAATAATGGATTAACTAAAAACCCATATAGATAGAAATAATTTCTCTCCATAGGGAAAAAAGAGATTTTCAAATAACGAGTTACAATAGTAAGTCTATTCTGTGTGCATGTGTGTGTATAGAATTATTTTCCATATTCCTCCATTGTCCAGGATGTTCTTGGCATAATGATGTTTAGAAACAGTGCCGCTAAAGATAGATTATTATATCAGTACTTTCTTTGAATAGATGTGTTTGTTTGCTTGCTTTTGTATTAGGGATTTGAACCCAGGGTCTTCCCACTGAGCTACATCCCCAGCTCCCCCTTTCATTATTCTTTTTTTATTTTGAGGAAGGGTGTCATAAGTCACAAAGTTACCTAGGCTGGACTTGAATTTGCAATTCTGCCTGAGCCTCTCAAAGTGCTGGTTTGGATGGTTTCACTAATCTTTGAATGGAAAGTTGTTGAAATAGTACTGCTTTAAACAAAAATCAGCAACAAGCTTGATCCAAAGTTGTATCAGAGGAAGACCTTTGCAATGGTCTTCCAGCAGCTTAAATTTCATTTCATTTTCATAGAAGTATTTTTATTTTTTTCTGACTGATAGTTAATTTGGGGATTTTACAGCTGTATAAACATGTTTGAACAAGTAACTTATGTCTGGTACAAGTGAAATATATCTGTGGTAAGAATGATTTAAATGCTCTGAATACTTGAAAGCAAGTTTTAACATACATTAGGCTATTTATATATTTAATACTTTAGCTATCAACCCATGACTCATTTGTATCCTGCTGAGGTTTGATTAAATCCTTCAAGTGTAAAGAAATTATAGTCTGTGATTCTTTCTAGGCATTGGATATCAATTAACTCTAAGTAGTTAATTTAGCCTTTGTACGGTGGACCATTTTCTCATTTAGTGTGGGAGCAAAACAGAAACTTAACACAATTTGGTAGTAGTTGGCTGGACAGTTTTGAGAGTGGTGTGCAGTAGTTTAATATGAATTTTAATTCAATTAGTTTATATATACCCTAATATGAGAAGCTCACTCGATCGATCTTAATATGCCTGGAGTTGAGGAGCTTTAATGGCAAAAATCTAAATGAATCTAATCTTTCTAACATCCTATTAAGATTATCAAACCATAACAAATGACAAGTCCAAAATTAAGCTTTATGCCTTTTGACTGGTAATTAACTGACTCAAGCTTGGCATCTGCAATCAGGACGGGATGATCGATATGTTTATGCGTGAACTTTCACTACCCAGTCCAAATTGAGTTCAGCTCTACCAATTGCTTCTTATTGTATATTCACTGTCTTCTTTTTTCCACTAGCCACAGCTTTGCTGATTTCTGCACAAGATGCACTCACCCAGAGGGGTGAGAACACAGGGCATGATATTCAAAGTGTTCAACCTCTTTTTCTCCTAACATTCCTTTCTGTTTATCTCATTTATTCTGAGAACCTCTGCCTCAGACCTCGGTGTCCCTGGGTTCAGAGCTTCATTTGACTTCAAAGGGCCCTAATGTTTAGATCAGTTTGAAGCACAGAAAGGTGAAGAAGAGAAAAGGAAGTTCTGTTACCTAGTACAAGGCTACATTATGCTGTAAGGAAGGAACTGAATATTCACGGCTCCAGTGGAGAATCCAATCCTTGTTCAGGGGAAAGAACATCCTCGTCAGATAGAAAGCCTATCATACATTGACCCGTCAAGAATTCAGAGTTCCCTGACAGCAAATAACAATACCCCAGGATGCTGTACCATCCAGGAATTAAGTAAAACATAGAGACTAGAGTTTTTCTCTCAGAAAAACAAATAGCAATTTTGTTTAGAGAACAATTAATCATGATTGAATTCAGAGAAATCCAGAGATTTGTGGTTACTGTGGATATCACTGACAGAACGAGAAAGTCTGAGGAACATGATAAAGGATTTTCTGTGAAAATCAAAACTCTCACCTGTAACTCACCTGGAGTCTTTCATATCCAAATATCCAGCTAAAATAGTAGCATATATAAAATTTAGCATATATATGATTTAACATGGAAGTGTAATGACGGGATAATTGAACTGAAGAAAAATTGTGGTGAAATGCAGGGAACCAAGGTACAATAATATGGAAATAAATAGGTTTTTGCTTTGTAGTACTAAAGGAAAAAGAAAAAAATAAAACAATGAAAGATTAGTTGTAAAGTCCAATTCAAGACTTGTAAAAAAAATCTTCACACCTTAAATATAATGTATTAAATGAGAAAGAATAAAGCAAATTATTACACAGTATAAAGTTGAATTCCCTCATCATTTCTTTATTTTTATTTTTTATTTTAAATATGATAAAAAACAATAAAAACAATAAGCATTTCAAAACAAGATGATAGGAAAGCCTCATTTCTGCAATCCTTGACTATGTGGCAAAGTCTGCACTTTTCAAATTAGACAATTTCATGTTTTTGTCAGAAGTACTTTTGTTCTATCCTGTGTAACAGAGACATGCCTAAATTGGGTTTCAGCACCATAACAACATGGGTTGGTGTCTCCTATAGCACAAGAATACTATATGAGGGAATTTTATTTTTTTGCTCATGGTAAAAAGAAGCAAGATAAAGTTTGACATGACATGATAGGGAGCACGTGATGTTCTTATGAAACATACCTGGATCTTCAGGCCTAGTTGAATTAATTCCATATATGATACTTCTACTCAGTGAAAAAGTGATGCGAGGCACAATTAAAAATATGGCCAAGTGTATTGTATGGTACTATATTCAAGAAGGGTACTCCAAGTTTCATGGGCATAGCACCCCTGTGTAGAAATTCAGGCTCTATTATACAATAATTAGCAAACAAGGGACACTGGCATGGTGTCCTTTACTGAGAAAGCAGTGTTCCCTACTACTGGACATAGAAACTTCCTTTAGTTGTCAGATCTCCCTTTCTGAGTTTTTATGGGCTTTCTCTGCCTTGCGTGATGTATGTATTTTATGAAGCCATTTTATTAGTCTACTAATCCTATTCTCTACTATCAAAGCAGGGAAATAGAATGCAGTTGAAGCTCTGATGCCACTGGAATGTTGAAATGAACATGATCTGTGCTTTGTTGAAGACCTGAAGGCATTTTCAGGATAGTTAGAGTATTACTGTTCCTGGGAAGTATATGCAAACTGATTTTCAAATTTTCTGTTTATCAGAATTAAGAAAATTACATTTTCCAGCACAGTAGATGAATTCTAAGTACTAGGATATTGATCAATTCACTTCTGTTTAAAGCCACATCCATAACCGAAATTCTGATTGAAACTGTTGCTTCATTATAATTTCCCTGCTGTGTTCCAAGTCTCATTGATCATTTATATTCTCATAGATTAAACAGACATATGGTAGAAATTATTTCCCTTGCAAAGTTCAGGTCCTGGATAATGTGTGAAATATTACTTGATCTTTTTGCTGTACAAGAATATCTTTCACATGTCCCTGAATAAAAGTTTTGCCAGTTACTAAGAATAACCATGTTAATTATACATTCAGAAGAAAACTACAGTGATCACTTCTGATGTACTCAAAACTTGTACAGTCACATGAAAAGTGGACTTAGATTTAAAAAGAAATGATCATCTGATCATCACAAAGCATTTGCTCTCCTTAATGAATAGTAAACAGTTCAATTCCCTCTGAGAAAGATTGGAGGTTTTCCTGAAAGGCTTGAAGCCATTACTGTAGCCCTTTTATTCTGCAGATCTGGGGCTATAAACTGGTTTTAGCATGGAAAGTTGGAGATCAGAAGAAGCTTCTCACATTGTGTTGTTGTTGTTGTAGACATGATTTAGGGCATTGGATTTCACCCCGTACTTGGGGTTATAGTTCTGCGGTAGAGTGTGTGCTTAGCATGTGGAAAGACTGGGGTTCAATCTTTAGCTCCAGAAATCAATCTGTACCTATCCTTTCTGGAGAAAAAATTACATTAAATTATTTAAAACTCTGCCCCAACCTCTTCTTTGCACCTTATTAAAATACAGCCTCTTGAATCCTACTGAGTGACATAATCAAAACTATGCTCTGGTGAGGTATGCATTCTAAGTTAAATACAACAATTTCTTTCTGCTCCAAGTTTTAAATTCCTTTCTGTGTGTTATACCCAGTGATTTCTGAGCCTTCAGTGTCCCTGAGTGTGGACTAGTATTGGATCTACACTTGCATTAGCAAATCCAGCACCATCAATTCAGGACATCTTGTTATTGCAGTCAGAGTTCATTAATTCTGTCCGATTTAAAATGAAAACCTGTCTTTTTCAGACTAACATACCCAAAACCTATTACATAGGGAGATAAAAAACCCTGCCGTGATACACTTAGTGGTGCTCAAGATTTTAAATGTATATTGAGGCTATATAACTAGGTTGCCAGGAATTGCTGAGTCTTGCTGTGAAATGAAACCAAATCTATCCTGAGCCAGGCTGTAGTATTTTGACACCTGGTAGGGGCTGTCAGCTCTGGTCTAAAATATGAGTCCTTTATTTCATAGTTAGCTAAGACATTTAGGGATAGAGCCATGGTTCTGGGAATGCTCAGGATAATTGGTGCACTTTTTTACTCTGGTCGAGGAGAAAAACCAGCTGTGATTCGAGAGAGGGAGGGCTGGCTACTCCTCCTGGTCTGTCCTTTTACTTCATGTCTCTGCTCCTCCCAAGATAAGCACGCTTGTCCTACCTTGTTGAGGATGGCACCTGGCCAGGTGATACAGGGTAAATCAAAGACAGGGGCCAGTAGCAAAAACAAGTCCTATTTCTGCCTGAACGCTTCATAACCCAGCTACTCTATAGACAATTCTTCCACAACCAGCAGTTCACTTATGAAAGAGCCTTGGTCTATTTTTCCAAGTTTATCAAAAGAATTTCAAAAAGCTCCAAAATATATGATATTTAGGAATCATGAGTTGTGAGTTTTTTTCTAAACTATTACAGTATTTTCTCTGAATAATCATGCTAGAGGAACAGTTCCATTAGGTTTCCATTCTTGTTACACAAATAATTTCTAAATGCTGTTTTTGAACAGGCATTCAACCAAACAGTGAAAATCTACAATGAAAAATAAAAATATCTCATAAGGCAGTTAATAAAAATATTTTGTGGCTTTTGTAGACTTTGTGGTGTTCTCATATTTGTCATTTTTAGAAAAAAATATTAATTTATTGTGCTATATTTTAAATATTAGGTAAAGACTTAAGTTCGTATCTAGTTGTATAGTCATAATCATGTATTCTTTAAAAGAGAGCTCCCAAATAGTATAAACTTGGGTCGGGGTTATAGCTCAGCGGTACAAGCGCCTGCCTGGCAAGCACAAGGTCCTGAGTTCAATTCTCAGCATCAAAACCCCCAAAAACAAACAAACAAAAAAACGAAATAGTACAAACTTAACCCTTCACAAAAACAATACTTTTCCAACCTGTCTACTACAATGATCTATTAGTTTCATATCCCACAATGTCTTTCCACTGTCCGCCTCACCATCCGTTCCTAATACCCTATATTTTTCTGAGGTGTGGTGCATGTGATTCTAAAGAAAGAAAAACAAGTGTTTGCAAACATATATAGAAATAATTTATTGGAAACATATGGGGTGCCTCTGGCAGAAGAAATAATTTTATAGGAAAGGGAACTTGGCCTTAGAGGGCAGAAGAATGGGCCCATTCCCGAAGGTGATGCATCATGGGTAGAGACCAGAACACCACGGTAAGATCTGACCATTTCCGGGTTTAAGGGCAGCTGTACCGATGGGGTTAGTAGTGTAGACTCGGCAGCCAAACTGCTGAGTCCAAATCATAACTCTTCCACTTATGTATTAGATTGAGACAATTACTTAAAGCTCTGTGCTGGGGGCTGGGTATTTAGCTCAGCGGCACAGCGCGTGCCTGGCCAGTGCAAGGTCGTGAGTTCGGTTCCCAGTATCAGAAAAAAAAAAAAAAAAAAATCAAAAGAAGAAAAAAAAAAAGCTCTGTGCCTTTACTTTCTCATTTGTAAAATATAGCTATTAACAATATGTAATTAAGGAGTTGCTATGAGAACTAAATAATGTAAATAAACACCTGAGTAGCATCTAGTGTATGTGGGAGCTCATTAATATTTAGCTATTAACTTTGGCATATCGTTTCTCAAAAGATTCAAATTTAAGCAAGAGACTGAAGAGTCTAACAGTTCCCATGCTGACCAGGGTATGCACTCATGTCTTCACTGGGAGTTGTTCAGCATATATAAATGAGCAAGGGATTGTTTGCCAAAAGAGAATGAAAGATCCTGGAAGCATAGAGATGTCTGATAATCTACTCCAAAGGTGGAGTTGGTCTCCTTCTTTAGGGGTTTCCTTCTGCATAGTATCCCTTACCTTGTACCCCGTGGTGCTCCCTATGCATTTCCTGTCTTTATCTCTTTGTTAGACTGTAAGACCATTGGGAATGTTGTTTATATTTTACTCACCTGTGAATCTAACATAATACATGGCATACAGGTGCTCAATAGATACGCTTTACACAAATAAAAAGTAAGCGAGAGCCCAGTATAGATCTTTTTTGAGTCAGAATGCTACCAGTGGGTTTTAACAGTTCTTGAGTTTTGATCATAGAGATGTGTTCTCCATGAGTTTGAAAGTCCTCCCTCTGCTGGTTTTGCTTAGCCCAAAAAACTTTAATGTACAAAATTATGAGAAAGAAAGCCAACATTTTAAGCTCGGCGTGGTGGAGCACGCCTATAATCCCAGCACTTGGGAGGCTGAGGCAGGAGGATCGTTGCGAGTTCTAGACTAGCCCAGGCTACAAAGTGAGCTTAAGGCCAGCCTGAACTTCATAGCAAGATCCTGTCTCAAATACACACACACACACACACACACACACACACACACACACACACACAAAGAAGAAAGCCAACATTTTATATGATGGGGAGGAGAAGGAATGGGCAATTTTCAGGGAGTATGAGGAAGCATAAAGGTCCGAGAGCTTTGAAGTGCCCATGAAGATTGGCTGAGATAATTGACCAAAGGGTCTCAGCTGGTTAAAGGAGGCGGGGAATCATGTAGTTCATTGTGTTGCTGTTTACAGTCATGCAGTGTGCAATTACTGGAGCTCACAACACTGTCCCAGGGTAAAGTGAGTGTGAGAGTGAACATATTAACATCCACATCTTCATTCGGGTTGAGGATTTAAGACCTGTTTATATAGTTTGCCATAGTTCTCATCATAAAACAATGACAGATGAGTGCTAACCAGTAGTTTTATAAACTCATTCATCAGGGAGAATTATGAAATGGAATGGCTTCACATCTTTCATGTCCTGAAGAGATGTTTTCAACCTGAAATGTGTTGTAGCAACTAAGAATTGTCTTTCAATTACTGAGAAATCATAAAGATAACTTCATTCCGAGTTTTTTTCTGTGTCTTTTCCCCAATAACTGCCCTCTTTGTCCAACAAAATAGTTGATGAGTGAAACGGGAATACAAGAACTTCTGTTTCTTCCCAGAGCCTCTAATGAACCATCTACCAAAGCAGCATTCCACAACCAAGGTTAAAATAAAGCTTCTTTCTTTTTCATCTGCAGGAAAGAGTCAGAAAATTCCATTGTCAGGAAGCAATAAATAGCACCAGTAGCTTTCTGACAATGTGTTATTTTACTGCCAGTGGGTAGCTCCAGAGGCAATAAAAATGAGTGGAATATAGCAAGCTCATCATTTTATCAGCTTTTAATAATATAAAATATTACACACTGCAAGTACTTAATGATAATTTAGTCTTACTTATATTTATTATTTTAAAATTTGCTAGAAGTTTGATGATTATCTGCGAGAAAGAAGAGATGGCATTCTTTGCTGAGGAGATTTATGTGAATATATGTTAGTGGTGAGTAAGACGTAATTGAAAAATAGACGCAGGCTACTTTCAGAGCATGTATCACCTATTGGGAAGAAATACATTGTAGGTGATAGCACAGTGTTTGTGAGAACAAGCTTGGAAAATGATTTGAATAAACAAGTTATCTGAAAGCAGTAATGTGTCTTCAACATGAAGAATGCAGTTTTCATGTGGTTGAATTTAGAATAGCAATTAAAAATGATAGCATGCATTACATCTTGTAACATGTTTTATGATTTTATTTTGAGGATAGTTCACCTACTTTTTAAATGAAAAGGAATACCAGTTAGAAATAAAAAATCCTGCCCCATAATCTGTATGTAATATCTGTACATGTGTTACAATGTCCACCATGCTTATTTAGGAGCTTTCTGAAAATATTTTTAAAGGCTTTGAATAAATTAATTTGCCGAGTCTGTCTACTCATCACTACTTTATCACTTGGTCTTTATTATTACAAGGTCACAACATAAATTATTCTCATTTATCTTCCATGAATCATGAAAAGAATTACCACTCGCCTTCTTACTCTGTTACCTTCTGGTAGGTGGCAGAAGAAGCCTGTGCTTAAGAAGAAAAGTTGCAGTTGGCAAGAAAATTATTGAAAACATTTGGCCGTTCATTGGATTGTCTGCAGATAGAATTAGAAAATGAACCAAAGGACGTTATGACTCTCTGTATTTATAATTGCTTAGACAAGAGACTTACTCTTAACCAAAGGGAAAATGACATGTTCAAAGCACAGACCTAGACTTTGTGAAAAGCACTAGTATTTGAGGAGGCATTACTTTTACATATTGAGAAGCAGGTGACAAGTATAAGAATTATTGCAGATTTCCCTGAATTTATAAAATGGTGAGCTGGATTTCTATAAGGTGATCTATATAAGGTAATCTATTTCCATGGTTGTTTTCTTTCTTTGCTTTTATTAGATGAGGAGTGGGTGCCAACCCTTGTATAGGAGTTAAGAGCAAGCCATTAGTTGCCCTAATAATAATGTTCTCTTCTTCTTGAGGTGTGCTATTTTAATTTTTGAAAAACTTTATTAGTACATGTTTGTAGTACATAACTATTGTGTTCCTCCTTCGGAGTTGGAGTACGTATGGATGTTTCATCTCCTCCCCTTGCCTCCCCCTCCAGCTCTCGGTGCCCTGCACTTTTGCAAAAGCTGTATCTCCTTGTTTCCTTTTGCCAGTCTTTGGTTCTGCTCTTTATTTCTGCTTTGAGTTTCTTGAGGTCTTTCAACTAGGAAATGTGAGCAAGTCTGTTCCTGCTCCCGTACCACTCTGACAGCCCTCATCCTGAGTGAGGAGAGGTAGGAACGGGAAAGACGAGGCGAGGGTGCCTAAGCTGGAAAGTTGTTTTCTGTGATTTCCGTGGCCCCAAGTTATGTAAATCTAATCCAAGACCTCCCCTTCTAAACTGCTTCTTCATTTACTAAACCCACGTTATAAGGTATTATTTGGTAGCGTTGATAACCATGACATTAAAACATATAAAAGTAAGGTTATAATAAAGCATGCTAAGTTAAAATTTCAGAAAGAATTAAACATTATATTCTGCATCGGAGAGGACATACGCACACAAACAGGGGCACATACACACACACATTCACTCACGCACACACACTTACACACATTTTTCATCTATGTGATTTCCCAGAACCAGCAGAACTTTGCTCCTTAAGCCTGAAAGTAAATCAGACTGCATTTTTCCACGATGACATCATCTCTTTCACTTGCAGGCTCACATCCTGCCTTAACCACATGCAGGCCAGTCCAGCAGGGCAAGAGGAGATTGTAAAAGGAGCGTAACAGGGGACTGTTTTCATGATACTTGATAGCATTAATTGTGGTCACTGCTTTCAAAGCACTGTAAACGTAGACTACTATGTCAAGAAAAGTCACTCTCACCATATGGAAAATGGGATATTAATTCTTTTAAAATGAGCTGTTACTAAATGCTTTGGAGAAATTCAAGTCAACTGAACTAATCAATAATGAATGTGCATGTCATTTTTTAAAGGACAGCCTTCACAGATTTTATAGTAAGGCCCTATTTTAAGCAACTGAAAATTAGGTGGAAAGAGATGCTTTTTTCATTTGAAATGTCTGAGGATTTCTAGGTAATTTAAATTTCAGTCCTCATTATATTTCTGTGTGGTCCAAGGTATGTGATACTCGTGCTTTACAGGGTAATGGCATGATGTTTTTTAGATGAGGTAATTGAATTTACAGCCTATGAACCTTTTCAACTGTATCTTAAGCTTTTAGGGGTTGACAATATGAATGCCTTCTATTGTTTCATGCAGTAGTCTGAAAATGCATTACGTGTCATGCACCCAGCCATCCAGGATGTGTTTTGTGTTTGCATTACTTAGCTGGTCATGTCTAATTTCACATTAGAACAGGGTGTGTGTCTGCTTGGTGACTTGCTGGAGTTAATGCTCTGTGTAAGATCCAGTGTAGTGATTTGCACATCTTTCAGTCAAAAGAAGAAATAACAAAAACATCACACTTAATGGTGGTTAAAAAGAAGTAAGCCTTTGACATGAAAAGGAAGAAAATAACCCAAAAATTGCGTTGAACCAACTCATTAAATTTGGGAAGAATTTGAAGACTGTTTTGAACTGGATCTTACAAAGGATGTGATGGAAATAATAAAACCTTTTCCCTGGGGCTGGGGATTTAGCTCAGTGGCAAAGCCTGCCTGGCAAGCGCAAGGTCGTGAGTTCGGTTCCCGGTACCGGAGAAAAAACAAAAACAAAACAAAACAAAAAAAACAACAAAAAAAAACCTTTTCCCTTCAGATCACGAACATTTAATTTTGTGGCGTTATCTTTTTGGCAGTCGGGTGAAGCCCAATGCTCTTTGTAAATATGAAAGAATACGAGGTTACAAACATAACATTAAAGGGAACCAATATAATTGAAGTACACCAGGGAAGTGTAGATAATCTTAACAATGTTAGAAATAGGCATTGCTATTAAACACATAAATATTAAAAATAAGCATTAAAGCACGAGATCATTAAAGCTCAAATTCAGGGTCCTCCCAAAGCAACAAATGCTTGTTGTGAATGACCATAACCTATTAAGGACAATTGTCACAAACACGCAAATCTCAAACAGATTTGTACAGAATAAACAAAGTACAGTGGGAGAATTCAAGCAGGAGAGATAAATCTTTGACTTTTGCCTATACAATAAATGTGATTAGGTGTGTGTGTGTGTGTGTGTGTGTGTGTGTGTAGTGTGTGTTGCAAATGCCGAATCTGAAGTACTTCAAAACCTGAAGCTCTTCAGGGACACTGCAGTGACACAAGTGGAAGATCCCACACCTAAGCTCCAGTAAAACTCTGGGCACCCGGAAGATGTTTTGTAAAATTACCTTCAGGCTATATGCATATGAAATAAAACTAAATGTCTGGTTTAGACTTGGGTTCCTGAAGACACCATATTATGTATGTGCAGATATTCTGACATCTGAAACTTCTCTGGTCTTAAACATTTTGGATAAGGGTTGCTCAACTCATACATATACACAAACTGAAATTACAAATGAAGGAACAAATGATATGCTGTTCCATGATCTCATATTTGGTATATTTGAATGTGTTAAAGATTGAAAAGTAGGGGCTGGGGATTTAGCTCAGCGGCAAAAGCGCCTGCCTGGCAAGCACAAGGTCGTGAGTTCGGTTCCCGGTACCGGAGAAAAACCAAAAAAAAAAAAAAAAAAGATTGAAAAGTAGATACTCTGATTTTTCCTCAGACTTCATGAATGCCATGTGATATGATCATTAAGCAAACATTTCTAAATAGCTACTTTGTGCCAGGCAAACACTGATTAAATCATCAGGTAATTTAAAACTGAAGTCGGGACATGTCACCCCTTTGATCAGAATTCTTCAGTAGACCCTTGGCTTTACTGGGTAAAAGCCAAATCTTGACTACAGCCTACAGGTGCCTGCCTACTCTCCTCCCGTGGTACCTGCATGATCTCACATCCTGGGTCCTCGGATTTATCTCTCTCTTTCAGCTTTGCTGGGGCCACACTGGGGAACCTGCTATTCTTTGAACTCATGAATAAGGCTTCACCCACCACATCACCCTTGCAACTGTTCTCTTATCTTCCTAGATAAAAAATCTTCCAAATCTTCCAAATCTCACATGTGAGTATGACTTGCTTCTCATTCCCCTCCGGTCTCTGCTTAAATATCATCTTTTGGCCAAGGCCTTTTGATGGACCAACCTCTATAGCAAATCTTACAAGGGTGCTTTTTAATTGATAAAATTTATTAAGTGATAATTATGCACACAATGTTATTAAATAAAAATAATAAAGCATTACTGTCTCCTATATAAGGACTTACATTAAGTAAAGCAAATATGGGTATATAAAAATACAAATATCGATGGTAAATAAATGATATAAACATAGGAGACTAGAGGTTCCCAAGTTTCTATCACCATAGCATATATCACATCACTGACAATCAATTATTCAACAAATATATAGCAGATACTTTTAAAAATAGACAATGCAGGATACCAGATCCTGACATGATCCTTGTAAATTATCAGGGGAAAGTGACATTAAGCCACTAATCAAAGAAGCAGACAACATCAACTGTTATGTAGAAATATGGGAAAGTCTAAGCCCATAAGCGATTTTAAGAGGAGGGCCCAACCTAGTCTTTTAGAAGGGGCATTTTAGATTATTTTGAAACAGAAATGGGAATTAGCCAATCAGAAAGACAATATGGAGTGTTCCAGAAACAAGAAATAGGGCATGCAAAAACACTCAGATGTGGAGATGCATGACAACTTTTAGGAAATAAAAAAGTGGGTGTTTCTGGTTACTGGTGTGTAACGTGAGAGTCTGGAGATGAGCAGCAGCTGAGGGTCATTGGCTGTTGGCTCTTATTCTAAGAATCACATTAAGCTTGATGGACTCTTGTGGAAAGATGGCATTAGCCTTGCAAAGAATGAACTGGAAAGAAGGAGTGAAAGTGGAATTGCCCAGATCAGGTGAGAGATGACGGCCACTTAGCCTTTGATGGTGGCCGTGAAACTGGAGAGAAGTTGCTGGTTTTGAGTTATAGCAGGACTAGGTTGAGCTGCTGGTAAATTGGATAGCATGGGTAAAATAGACCAATGCCTTTCCTTTATATGTCCCTCAAAAGATATCTCATGTCCTAATCAAAAGTAAGAAGTAGGAAAAAGGTCTTCCAGTGTAAACTGTTGAGATAAACAGTGCTTTATAGGTCACAAGCCTTTCCAAATTTTGCATGGTGGGGACACACCTTTTGTGCACTGACTTGTGTTGATACACACAATAGATTCCACACAGATTCAGATATAAAGTCAGTTTTTCAGAGTGCTTGGAGAAGTTAAGTGGCAAAGATGAATCTCAGTCGTCTGGACCATGTGCATGTGGATGGACACACACAAATTCCTGACAATTGCAGCATAGAGTGCTACGGACTGAACTAAACATGAACACTGGATTCATGCATGCATATTCTAAGAACAGTGAAGAGAACATACTGTAGTTATATAGTTATTGCTTGGGGAAAGCTTTTGACACATGAACTAGGGGAGCTGCAGGGGCTTTTTCTACAAGGGTGAAGTATTTGCACTTTGTTTTGTGACTGTGAGCTGCAGAAGGAGAGCTTATGCTTAGGAAGATTAACCTAATGGTAATGTGTAGGTTGGGTTAGGAAGATTGAACCCTGGAGAAAGCAAGAATACTTTGGAAAGTTTCTTTGTTTGTTTAGCCATGAGATGTTAAAGGACTAGGATAAGCGTCTTCTGAAAATAACTATGTACTGGGGTTAGTGAGTCATTGGCCAGAAAAAGAAAGAATGAGGGGATAGTAAAAAGCACCATGATTTTTAATTTGAGGAAACTGTGATGATGGGAAAACAAAATTAAAAGTAGGTAATTATGGAGGTTTATTTGGGAAATGGGCAGGTATAATGACCTCATAGGTATCCTGGATAGCATATACAGATGGCAATAATGGGTATTTTTGAGATTATGCTTATGTGTTTCAGTGATTGTTAAAATTTTCATGAGTGTCGTTGAAGCACTTAAATGAATTTCACTTCAATGTATTAACCTTCCCCATTACTTCAGTTTTCTAACAAACATCCATTCAAATTTTACTGTGTGCCAGACAGTACAGTAAGTCCCCAACTTACAAATAGTCAAATTGCAAACTTGCACAGGTGCACTGTATAAGACTCACATCGTTGGATTATGAACGAATCCAGTGTACGAACATTCTCCCAGAGCAAAATTCTTTCATTATTGCAAGAATTCTTTCTGTATTGCAAGAAGTTCCTATAAAAGTTACAATGCTCCCAGCCACCCTGAGATGTAGGCATTGTTAATCCACTTCAAAGATGACTTCAACTTTCCTGAACCCACATAACTGTAAGTGAAACTCAGGATTCAAACTCAAGCAGTCTGTCTTCAAATATATGTAGTGCTTGTAACCACTCCACTCCACTGCCCCTTGATGGAGGGAATGTGTTTTAGCTATATGGACATTTGTATGTATTCAACAAATCTTCATAAGTATGACTTGCTAGGTACTGGGGACACAACCATGAACAGAAATAGGCATTGTTCCCTTTCCCATGGAAGTTACAGTCTACAGGGAGAGAAAGCTGTTAATCAATCAGTCACCTGCAGGAATATGGGAGCGGGAATGCTTGATCAGCATGGATTTTACCCAACTGGGAGAAAGTGTGAGAGATTGTGTGGCTGATCCTTCACCTGAGACCTGCAGTTAATTGGTAAACAAAGTGTGGGAAGGCAGAGAGAGCAGTCATATGTAAGGACCATGCGAAGAGGGCAGGTGGACGAGAACACAGGCATGAGGACACAAGCTAAACTGGCCCAAAGAAGGTGAGGACTCATTGTGCGAGATAAGACTGTCTGCCAGTTGGACACAGACATGTGCAAACTAACGAGACCATACTATAAGAAGCTTCATCGTCATACAACTATCTGGGAGCCAGAGAAGACTTCTAGGACAGGGAAAGAACGCTGCCCTTTGGAAATCCCATTCTGATTATAAGTACAGAACTGAGAAAAGAATACAAAAATACGGTAATGGAAAACAAATCAGAAGATGGATGAAAGCAAATTGGAAGTGAATCACCATACAAATGTAAAGCAATTAGGTTATTTTTCTTCTGCATATGCGAGCTTCTTATAGTAATTAGTGAGGGTATGGCAGTATAACTAATATTTAGCTCTCATCAAGGTATTTGTAAATGGAACTGAAAATTGTTATGCATTTGAAGAAATTATCAGTAATGAAAATAAGCTGTGATCCTAAATTGGTACTGGATATTTTCCAGAACATCTTGTTTAATCTTCAAAACATAGTACAATCATTAGACCTCAGTGCAAATAGGCTACATAGGTTACACAGCCATTCCTGGTCACTGGTGGGCACTGAGAGTGTGTCCAAAAGTCATGTGCGGTGCAGTAAACTCAGTAAAGACAACAACGGCAAAACCAAAACAGCCTTGGTAAAAAGTGTGAAGAAACTTACTATTCCTTAAGACACAATGGGTTTCCTGGAATCCACCCATAAGGCAGTTTTGAACTGTAAGCTCACGTTTGTTTGTAGGATGTTTTGTAGATGGGTGTGCAAAACAGCTTTGACTAAAACATTAGAACTAGTGAATCTGTGAACTTAAAATTTGATGCCAATAATGCCAAATGATTACATCTCAGAATCTGCACTGTATTTGTTGGAAATGAAAAATTTATGATAAAAATTTAAAATAATTTTCTGGTTTAGTTACTTAGAGTAATTCTCTGATGGTAGAAAGGTTACAGAAAACCGACATGTGTTCTCAAAAGCATTTTAAAAGCTACCGTGAATGTGGTTGATCTACTCTAATTTACCATAATTACCATTAATTTTACTGCAAGTCTGAGGGAATGTCATGCTTGCTCTCTAAAATGCTTTTCTGTCTCTGCAAAACTTTCCTCTCCCATGTGCTGTGTCACTCTTCTGCTTGCTGCACTCCCTGTACAGAGATGGCAAGAGAGAAAAGAATGCCTGTTCTCAGTGTGGTATAATTATTCTTAAAATTTGGTTCTTTTCTCCTTCAATCCACCCTTGACAACAAAGACATAATCACTTTTCCGAAGTTCACATACCACAAGGTCACTTCTTAGTTTAAAATATTAAATCCCTCCATTACTTGCAACATGAGCACCAAGATTATAACCTGGCAGCCCTATGCCTCTGCTGACATACCCGACTATATACCTGAGTGTTCACAATCAGACTTCTCACATTAAAATTCTGGATTTATTAATTTTTATGAAATAAGGAGATCCAATCGTATTGGATCGGCATTTCTTTGTGACAACTATGAGTTAGAACTGGCTGAATCCAGATCCTCCAGCCCCTCAGCATGGCTGCGTTCCTTGCTTTCCCAGTGGCTTCCCACGCGTCTTAGTTTCCTATGAGCTCGGCACTCTCTTCTTTGTGTTTAGCCTGCCTGGGCTCTTCCAGGCTGCTGAGTTCATAAACCCTGGCAGAGGTTACAGTTTTAGTAATCTTTGTTCAGCATAAGATTCCCTTTGTGATTTTGCCTGGCCAGCTTGCCTCGTCTGCTTCTGTCCACATGCCACCTGTCCTCATTCAGAATCCTGTGGTGTCTCATCCCTGCCTGGGCTTTCCTTTTCCAGCGTCCTGCCCTGGGTGCCAGCACTTGAGGTCCCTCCAGTCTGTGAGTAGCTGCTTCTTTGTAAGACTTTCTCCCTCTGATGCCCAGTCATCTCCTTCCTGGAGTTCAGCACCAATCCTTAAAGTTCCCAAAGAACTCCATTACAACCAGTGTTTACGGCTACAGTAATTCTTTTGTCTTTGTGTTACTAGGAATTGAACCCAGAATCTCTTCACTTTGCTACATCTTCAGCCATTTTTTATTTTTTATTTTGAGGCAGTATCTCACTCAATTGGCTAGGCAGCTTGAAGTTGCCATCTTCCTACCTTTAGCTTTCCAGAGTGCTGGCATTTCAGGTGTGTGCCACCATGCTGTAATTCTTGCCATGTGATATCATGACTTTTAAGTCTTTTTCAATAAGACATGAAGAATGTCAAAAAAAGAACCTTGCCCTTATCTTTTTTGCCTTTCATTTCCAAAGGCTTAGTGTTATAACTAGTATAGAGTTGTACTTTAATAATAGTTGAATTGAATCAGATTAAATTTCTATTTAAAAATTGAGAAAACTTCACCTGTTAACTGTATTTCAATGTGCAGAACTAGACTTTTGGATGGTTTAAGAACTTAACTCTTTGAATTTGTACACAAAGAGTTGGGAGAATAGAAGCGTTTTATACTAGCATAGCATTTGGATCATGATTTTCACGTAAAAGTACACATGCATTAAACTGAAAGTCTATAAGAATGAAAGAAATATATTTGTTGTCAAATTATGTAAAACTATATCTTCAGTGAAGCATTTGGTGCTTCTAGAACAATTATTAGTGGCACACTAACTTTCTGTGAACTTTACTTTCTTAGCTTCACTATGTTTTATCTGGAAAAAAATATACATATTTGTGGTGTTTAATATGATGTCTTGATATTTGTATACATTGTGAATTAGTAAATCAACATAATGAACATTTCTATCACACTCCTGTTTGTGGTGAGAACATGTAAGAGTTTTGCTTACCAATTTTCAGGTACATGATACATTATTATTTACTATAGCCACAGCGTTGTACGATCAACCTCCATAACTTACTCACTGTATCTAAAACCTCTACCCTTTGACCTGCATCTCCTTGCTGTCCATCTGCCTCGCTCTAGCCCTGAGTGCAACAGCTCTACTCTCTGCCTGTAGGAGTTTGATGCTTGATTCCAAACATTAGAGAAATTTAAGATTCCCATTAAAATGGAGTGGAAAGTACACCAGAATGGTACATTTGTTGCAATCAACGAGTCTACATAAACACATCATTATCGCCCAAAGGCCATAGTTTATATTAGAGTTCTCTCCCCCAGTAAAACATTCTGTGGGTTTCGACCGATGTGTAAGGGCTTGTATCCACCCACATGGAATCCTACAGCAAATTCTGCCCGACCTTGAAGTCTTGGGTGCTCAGTCTTTTACTCCCTGATGTCCCCTGATCTTTTCACTGTTTTCACAGTTTTATTTCCTCCTGATTGTTAGAGAGTTGGCATCGTGTATTATGTAGCTTTGCCACATTGGCTGCTTTCACTCAACAATACACATTTCCATGTCCTCCATGTCTTTTCATGGCATGGTGGCTCATCTGTTTTGACCACTGGAGAATATTTCCTTGTCCATTTCTTTAGCCCTTCACCTATTGAAGTCTTAGGAATAAAGCTGATCTAATCAGTCAACATTAACCTTCTAACATATTTTGTATGATAATTTTCATTGTCCATACCAAATGTTAAGCCTGAAGTGCAAGAACTAGCTTTGACCTTCATTTCTAACTTTTCATATTATGTCAGAAATTATTTCGAGGAATTAAAAACATTTTACAGATTTACTAATTTCCTCACTTGGTATCTTATTGATTGTAGAGGAAGAAAGTTATACCAAACCACTGCTCTAAGAAACTTCTTCATATTTCTTTTTTGTTGTGGGCTATTGCTACCCTATTCCAACAGGAAGAGTATGGAAAATGTCTGATCTATGAACTGATGTCTATAAGGTGAAATTTACCTGGGACAGGGAAGGAGAAGGAGGTCCATCTTCACTCAAGCTTAGTGCCTCCGATGCCACTGGACTAAATCGCAGCTCGTTGCTTGAGGCACGGAATCCTCTCACGTAGTCCTGAGAAGGTGGTTATTGTGCCCAAAAAGGTTTTTCCTTTATTCCCTTTTTAAAACTTTCTGACTTTTGGCTTAGAGCATGCATTTTCATCCTTTTGAAAGCCACTTGATGTTTTTACTTAGGCACCTTGATAATGTGAATGTGGAAGGAAATAATTTTACTGAGAGAGATTATTTTTCTATAAAATATATACTGAAACTAAATGCAGCACAGGGACACAAATGAAACATTATTTCCATCACGGAAAGAGTGAGTTTATTGCCTGCATATTTGAACAGTACATTCTATATGCCCTTTGGAAAGGAGAAATATTAGTTCTTGGCAAGTGTCATGGATCCTTCTGTTTTATATCTAAAATGTCTACTTGAGGTAATCAGGAAAGTGTCTCAAACTTTTGTGAAGAATGAATTATTTGAACTTCCAGCATTAAATTTTTAGTTCACAATATATATACAGGGGATTAAAGATACCATTCTCTCGATCTTCTTTTTTGTCTCCCCAGCTTGAGTAGCTGACAGACAATATATAATTTTTTATTCTAATGTTACTTGTCCAAGACTTTGGACAATAAATCAAATGCTGAAATATATTGAATTTAAGACATTGGCACGTTATTATAGAGTAGTTAAAAGCATATGGAGGTGAGAGGATGAGGATGAAGGAAAGTCGTTAAGACATGTTATATACGCATTCCAATTCCCTACAAGGAATATGTACGTTATGTATGGCAAACAAGTATGAAGGAAAATTTGTGTGGATATAAGAAACTGAATGATTTCACCTGAGTTGTGTAAAGCTCAATTTTTACCTCTGGAAAAGGTAGATACCATTATTTACCTAACTCACGATGTTGTGTTTTGAGAATTTAACACACGGCACACCTGAAAGTTTGTGTTGTGGGCCTAGGGCAGAGCAGGCGCTTAAAATACTGGTTCCCTTCTTCCAAGCCCCACTGTAAGTTTCAGAAGACAAATCAGTACTCCTTGTGCATAAAACACTACGTCACATAGGCAGTGTAATGTTAAGTAAGACCCTGGTTCTCCAGATACAGGATTTTATAGGCATTATAATTAGGCACTGTTGCCCTTTCTGAAGTTGTAATACCAAGGATGCCAGAGTTTGGACATTCGGCACTGCATCATAAAAGTGAAATCTTTGTAAATGACCAGCACGGTTACATATCTGCTATTGCCTACCAGGGGCCTCATGGAGTTGAAGGGAGAGAAGAGTCATGAATATGATGCTACTGTTTGGGAGGGAAGTTGAGGTGGTCAAATTGAGGTTTCACAGAACCCCAAATAATGCCTGTACTCTCCTCACTGTGAATGTGCTCCTGAATATAAGGGCTGTTAGCCATACACGGCTATTAAAGTTGATAAAGATAGAATAAAATAAGTGGCAAATTAATCCTCCGCTCACACTGCAGTCCAAATGTCCAAGTGTTCAGTGTTGGCTATTACCAATACACCACTTCCCTTATAGCAGGATGAGCTGTCAAAAAAAAAAACAAAAAACTATTCTAAGAGCTGGGGTTTAACTTCTGGTGCCAGACTTTTTTCTGAATGCTTGTACTCATAATGAGAAGAATTGAAATGTTTACTAGCATCAGAGAAGTGGAAAAGATAGGTGGGTACTGCAGTATATCTCGGCCTTCATAGGTGAGTAGTATTTACTGAAGACTACTACGCTCAAACCATAATAATCTGCGCTCTTCCACACATAGTCAGTGAGGTGTGCATTGTTTTCTGGGTACATGCTATTAAACAGGAGACTGAGATACAAAATTTAAGTAATTTGCCAAAAATATCTCAGCACAATGATATGGATAATTGGTCTCCAGTGCCATAGCAAATGGTTACCATGACAGAGAGTGGGTTCGGTGAAAATCTCCGGAATAAATATAAATTTTTTCTTTTTATTTCAATCAACCCCAGTTGTTCCCTGAAAGAACTTTGGAATGCATAACTCTGCTTTCATAGCTTAGTCAAGAAATCTGTAAGTGTCTAGGGGCCAGCAGGATAGATCCTGAGTTAGCAGATGTGTAAACAGTAGATTATTTTATTTCTGTGTTTGCAGGGCTGGGGATTGAACCTAAGGGTGCTCACTTTGAGCTGCAGGCCCGACTTTTTTGTTTATGTATTCCTTTGAGCTCTGGTCCTCTAAATGAAACTTGTGATTCTCCTGCCTTAGCTTCCCAGAATGCTGGCATTACAGATGTGTGCTATCATGCCTGGCTAGACAGAAGCTTCTTAATATTGAAAATTTTAATATTCATCCCCCTGATTGCTTATGCATGACCCTGGTGGCTTATTTGTACTACTTGATTATTTTGCTAACCCAAAATATGGGATCACACACAGTGGAAGCTGGTGTGCAGGAGAAGATTTCTGAGTGAGTGAATTTAACTTTCTATCCAACCTTAGTTCAGATAGACTAGTATTTACTCATCCTTCTATATCCACTAACTTTCAAAATATTAAAAAGTCTTCCTTTTTCAGTTCTGTTTTCTTAATTTATGGAAAGAATTTTCTGTACAGTTCTTGGATGAATTTAGTGAACTTTGAGTGCCTTGGGATTCCTTTGGGAATCCCAACTTTCTGTTGTAGAGACTTTGGTCTGTATCAAGCAGGTCTTGCTCTAGTTTGAGGGGAAGTTATACCTAACCATTCACTTATCCATTCATTCCTCAAATTTCGAGTATGTAATATGTAATAACATTGCCTGGAAAACTTATGTGATTAAACAATCATAGAGAGCATACAATTCTAATGCCATAGAAGTTCTCTAGAGGGTCAGGCAGTACGCAGAAAACTAATATGGAAGTTATATCAGGTGAGCTACATGTAGAGACTTTATTGAATTCCCACTTCCTTTGAATTTGTGGTATTCCCCCCTGTATCTTTGGGAAATTTTTCAGCAGTTCCAAGTATATACTGATGTAATCATTTAAGACAGTTTTTCATCTTTCATCTTCTCTTCCAAGACTTTTTGGGCAAGATTGAAGTCAATTTTATTTAATACATCAATTTGTTTTCATTTTATTTTTAGTTTTTCTATTAAAGAATACATTACAAGGCTGACATTTCTTCCAAGGTTTTCATGAGACTTGCAACTTCCATAATCAAACTCATAGAACAGAAAGCTTTAAAATTTATTTATTTTTTTCTTTTACCAATGATGGCTGTTTTACTTTTTCATTTTTTTATTTTAAAGAGAATAAAAAACAATAACAAACAACAACATCACAGACAAAATCAAAACAACACAAAAACAATAAAAATGATACAGGGTTTCAAAATAAAAGGATAGGAATTAACAGTGGTTGTTATATTACATATTTAATAAATATTTTTGTGTAAAACATTTGAAAAATATCTCTTACTTCCTAAAGTAATGAGTGCTAGTATTACTGAATCACTTGTTCTTTAATGCAAATGAAACCAAGAATTCTTCAGTGAGAGATTTAAATATAAAGGGTCCACTGTCTCTGGCTTGATTCTGAATTTTTGGTGATTGTGTGCCTAGGAGGAATATTGAATTTCATAAGCTTCACACTACTGCTCTCTACCAATGAGCAGAAATCCTGATCTCTAGTTTCATGCAAAGGACTTTGTAGGTACTGTGTGTGAGGTTTTACGAATCATTTGTGATATTGAAAATAACAAGTTAAAGTTCTACTTAAAATTTACCACACTTGGTTGGAGGTTGGAAGTCCCATTGATGTACTTTACCCTTCCCTGGTCGCCCACTGGAATAGAAGCACTAAGTTTGCTAACTCTGGAACAGAAGCAAATACCCCAGAAATTACCTAAATACCGAGTGATTAGTTAGATGTGTGGTGAATTCATCTGCATTGCCTATTATTAAATATCCACTGCCTGTTTTTCTTTTATTGGTCCCAAAATAAATTTCATGTCTTTCAATATAATTGCATGGCATTTTAAGTAAATATTTATTTTTTTGTTTGTTTGTTTTTTATTTTTTTGGTACCAGGAATCGAACTCGGTACCTCATGCTTGCCAAGCAGGCACGATTCCACTGAGCTATATTCCTGGCCCCTTAAGTAAATATTTAGATTTGGAAATGTGATGTGTTCGTAAGTTTTCAAAGACTTTAAGCTTCAAGGAGAAAAGTGCCATGTTCATTCCTAAGCTTGATACTCATCCTTGTAAGTTCTTGAAAAGAAGGTAAAGCAATTTTTGAGAACATGCTGCTTGTGGGTATTTTTAAAAATGTGCCCCTTGGTGAATTAAGTGTCAAATCAATCTCTTGCTTCTCCAGTGCAATGTGAACATTGCATTCTTTTTTGCCAAAGGGATCGTGCATCTCATTCCCGTCAGCATGTTCTGAGTTACAGCAAGAATTTTATGCTTCTGGGATTATAGTTCCTCTATGCAGACTCAATCATTGGATCAAAATGGTTTCCACTTCCTCCCACACACGCATTACCCTGGGGAATAGATGGCTGATATTAAAGTGACTCAGCGTTTGGGTCAATTTATGTTCTTTTAATCATCATTTTCACTTTATAAAAACACTTTACAACCAGCTACTGGAAAGTATTTTCAATAAATATTTTTATTAAAAAGTTTTTATTTAGCATAATTTACTCATTTTGATTTTTTTTATTTGAAACTGTTGATAAAGTGCAAAAGTCAAAGTCCTGCTACTGCTATATACAAAATAAAAAGTGATCCTCTATGTCAGTTCACCCTTCCTCACAGATAATTATTCTTAATTGAATGCACATCCTTCTTCAAGTATTCTTAATTTAGAGTCTCTAATGTAGAAATAGATTTACATAGCACAAAGTAGTTAAATGGGTATTAACTTTAAAGGGCCATCTGTTTGTGTATGCATATACATACAGTATGGAATGAAACCATGGTACAATATCTGCTTGCAAATTTGTTTCTCCTTAAGATGATTTCTAAATATAGTTGTCATTCAGCACACATGTATTTGTCTTCTTTTAAAATAGTTGCATAGGGTTCTATTGTATTTGCCTATGCTATCTGATGCAATCAGCCTTCTGTTGACATATTCTCATTTCTTTTTTTCTGTATCAGTCAGTGTTACAGTAACTATATTTGTCCATGTGTTTCAAACACTGATGCTGTTACACCTCTAAGATATATTCTTAGAAGTAAGTGTCTAGATAAAAGGGCATATATACAAAGTACTATTTGATGTTCATAAATATTTTATAAAAGAGACATTATGTTATTCTATTTATCATTTTTTGCAACTTACATAAGAAAGTGTTTCTTTGAAAACCATTACTGATATCTGAACTGAGTCAATGATACTGATACATAGGAAAATCTATAAATAGTTTATGTAACTTAGTGTCTAAAGTGTGTGTGCGTATGTCTGAATAAATATTTGAGTATTGATGCAAGAACTTTAATTACATCTACTCAAATTCAAATTTGGTCTGCAAAATAGAGATGGATTTTTGAGATTAGACATATGCAGCCTTTGGTTGATACAGTAATGGAATGATTTTCTTATGGAGCCACAAATCCCCTGGGCCTGAAAAACTCTGGTAATATTAATAGTGGTAGGACCTCACCAATACACTTAGATGACTATTTCATTTTTATAATCATTCTTGTAAGTGAGCTCAACAGTCTACTTCATTTGATTATTATATTCATTGCTTCACAGTGAATAGAAGAAACAACCAATCTATAAACTTAAATAACAATTGTTTCTCCTTGATCTTTTGCTTTTCGAGGACAAACACTCTGTAGCTCACATCACTCAAATACTTAACACAGTCTTTCACATCACACTTAGTCGCATTCTATGGCTTCATGAAATGTCATGGAAACTGATTATATCCTCTTAAAGAAATAAAAAGCATTGGTAACATTCAGTATGGGGCTAAGGGAGATTTCCTTGTTTTTAATAGGAATTTCTGACCAAGTTTATATCCTCCTTTGAGTCATTTCTTATCTCACAAATGAAACTATGCAGAATGTAAGTAATAACTCTCAACTCCAAGAGCACAGTTAAAACAAGAATTATCTTTACATGTATAGGAAAGCTATCTATGTCCTATGGTTAGGATAGTTTAGAAAAACTGTAGAATTTATGTATTTATTATCTATCTATCTATCTATGTATCTATCTACCTATCTATCCATCTATTTCTCATAGTACTATGGATTAATCCCAGTGTCTTTGCTCTGGATCCATCTGTAGTCCTTTTCAAATTTTTAAAAAATTTGACATAGGGTCTTGCTAAGTTGCACCGGCAGAGTTGAACTTGTAACCTTCCTTGTCTCAGCCTCCAGAAGTGTTAGAATAGCATCACATACTTTCATTTCTCTCTTTCAAGCCTTTTTATGCCCCTTTTTATTAAAAAAATGCTTTATCAAGATATAATTCACATACTACAAAATTTACCCTATTTTTTATTTATGTTTGTGATATATAATAACTACATTCATCCTGGAGAGTTGGTAGGTACACATATCACATCTTGATCATTTGTTAACTGTTTATCGATGGCAAGGATGAAGTGTTTACCCAACATCCACGATTTAAAGGAGGAAAGGGTTATTTTTGGCTCCTGGTTTTCAGAGGATCCCATCCATTCTCAGCTAACTCCAAGGAGAAACTCACAGTGCGAGGGACTGGTAGCGGACAGCTGCTTGTCCCATGGCAGCCAGGAAGCAGGAGGAAGGGAGAGGGGACAGGAGCACGAGATTGTCCCCTTTAGGTCCTGCGTCCAGTGACCCATGTCTACCTCTTACACCAATTCTCTGTGAGCTCATCAGTGGACCAATCCACCAATGTATATAGTCATCCCAAGATCAATCGTTTTCCAGACATCAACACATTTCAGATCTAATCCATAACATTCTGTTCCCAGGCCTCAAAAATTTAATCTCATTATGCAAAACTCGTTTAGCCCATCACTGAGAATTGCCAAAATCAACAGTTCTAGCATTGCTGAAAAATTCAAGCCCAGGGTTTCCTCTAAGACTCAAGGCAAATTCTTAGCTGTAGGAATCTGACTTAAACAAGCAAAAAACGATTTAAATACAATAGCACAGAGTAAATGCTCCCACTCCAAAGGAGAGTAACAGGAGGATAGAAAGGAATTGGACCAAATATGTCTTAGTCATTTTCTTCATGGCTGTGATGCAACACCCAGCACCTGAAACTTAAAGGAGGATTTATTTTGGCTTATGGTTTCAGGCAGTTCAGTCCATATTTGGAAGGTTCAAACACAGAAAACGGCATGGTAGTTGAGCCTGCGAAGACAGCTTGCCTGCATCATGACAGTGAGGAAGCAGAGAGAAGGGAGGATCCTGGGAGGGAGATACACCCTTCCTGGTCAAGGCACCAGTGACCAGCTTCCACCAGCCAGTCCATGCCCCTTAACATCACACTGGCTGTGAAGTCATGAGTATGGTGGCCTGCCCATGCGTATAGAGGCCTCATGATCTAATCACTTTTCATAAGCCCCACCTCTGAGTACATGAGGTTTTGGGGGACATCTAGGTTTAAACCACAACACCAAAGCAACACACAGCCCAACAAGGCAAACATTAAATGCTGTAGCTGCACGTCCAGTACCCTGGGCAAGTTGTTGTGAGATGTGAGATCCAAATGCATCACTATGGCCTTGATGGCTGTACCCCCTGTGGCCTCTCTCTTGACTTGGTTCACTAGCTGCCAGTAGTTTTCCTCAGCAGATGCTCCATGCTCCTGGCATCTCCACTTCTTGAGGTATCAGCTGCACTTTCAGCTTCAGTCTCAGAGCTTCACATACGGCTCTCTTGGGGCACAGTGCCTGGCCATTTGGGCCTTTCTCTGGGATGTGGGTGAAAGCCTTCTTGACCCCATTTCTTTGATTTCTAGCTGGGGATATAGTTCAGTGGTGGAGCATCTGCCTAGCATGCTTATTCTGAGTTCCCAACACTACTACAAAATGAATGAATGAATGAATAAATAAATAAAATTTTATAAAGGCCAAAATACAGAGGTCCAAAAGGCCTGGGCTGTAGCCTGGACTTGAATACGGTTGAAGGTCTAGATCAGTCATAGAATGTTATTTTTAGAAGAATTTTAGCAGCTCCCCTTCTTAGTATCAGTAGAGATGTGATGTTAAATAATTCTGCTGCTCTCTTTTGCCTTTATAATAATTACATAATTTTTATGATATATATTTTTATATATAGCTATAAAATATAGATTGAATATATGTGAATACATACAAAGATTA
Source organism: Chinchilla lanigera (assembly GCF_000276665.1). Classification (NCBI taxonomy): domain Eukaryota; kingdom Metazoa; phylum Chordata; class Mammalia; order Rodentia; family Chinchillidae; genus Chinchilla; species Chinchilla lanigera. Next base: position 3,147,311 of record NW_004955476.1, read on the forward strand.
ATATGAATAATTTTCATATCCTATGATTTTTTGAGATGCAAATTAGTAAGTACATTGTGGAAAATACTGATAGAATACTTAGACAGCCAAGAAAGCATCAAGAAATAATAGAGGATAAAGAAGGAAAGTGATTTTAGGTAGAAAAGGACCTATTTTTATTGTGTGCTACAAGTATTAACTATTACACTTAAGTATTGTAGAGCAAGAATATGTTCTTGCAGGCACAGATTTTTGTGATCTCTTAATGCTGGGTAACTTTCGTTAGCTTTACATTTCCTTTCTATAGTTCCTCATAAGCCTACTTATTGATATGAGATCATTCTGAAGCATTTTGTTGCAAACATAAATGTGTTTTGATGTGTGACTGTGATGCTCTTTGCCAAATACCACAGCAGAGTGAGATATTTTTACTTTCCAGAGTCTGCCATTGAAGAAGATTCCATGCAAAGCCAGCGCACCCTCAGGCTCCTTTTTTGCCCGAGATAATACAGCGAATTTCTTATCCTGGTGTCGAGATTTAGGAGTGGATGAAACGTGTCTGTTTGAATCTGAAGGTTTGGGTATGTATTTCCTTCAGAATTTTAGCTGATAAAATATTTAAATTGTTTTTCTTTTGGTATGGTCATCAAAAGTTTTTTTGGAAGATGTCATGTCACAGATTATTTTATTTATTTATCGCAAAGGTACAGATCCATGCAGACTTTGTACACTGATGAGTAAAGCAGAAATAGCACAATCCTTCCTGAGCTAAAAATGAGAGCCATCCTGTAAATTGGTGGACTTTTGGAAAATGTAGCACTCAGTTTTACTCTGAGGTACTAATCTGGGCTAGAAAGGTAGCTTTTTATATTCCAGCCCTGAGAACATTTTGTCTTTTTACCTGTACAAAGTAAGAAAATTCTGTCTTCTCCCATCTGTGCTATCTCTAATGAAATTGAGGTTTGTCAGTTTCTATCTTTATCTGTTTTTCCAGAGATTTAGACATCACACATGCAAACAGGATACTTAGATATTTGAAGATGATAAAGTAAAAGACAGTTTAGTGCCTAGGCCTAAAGACTATTATGTTTTATTTTATTTTCTGATTGAATTTTGGTAAAACTGTTTCCAGATACAGTGATCTTTTGCACACTGGGCTATTCGGTCTTTCAGTGTTGCTTGGTACCCTGGGACTGAATGTTCAAACTTCCTATGGTCTCTACCTCAGTATTACTCTAACATGGAAAATGCTAGAATCGAAGCTCCATTGTGACTAAAGAAAGGAAAGATCTAGTGAAAAGGAAACATTGGGTTCTTTTTCCCGATCCTTTAAAAATCAATTTACAAAATCACAGAGTACCAAATATTAACATTAAGGGAAGCTGGACATCCTTCAGATAAGGTGAGTAGACATGTTACCTTCCAAACGGTTAAACTATCTGTGGCCCCTGGGCTTCACAAAATACTATTTCTCCTGCTAAACTTAGGGGATTGGTGGTAACAGCTGAAATCTTACTCATTTTTATATGCCTAAAATAATTTCTTCTGAGAGGAAGTGATGTGCTGTCGAAAGTACATCATAGTCCATTGTTGTTAAATCTGAAAATTCCCTCAGCACAGAACAGAATAACATCAATTGACATGGACAGAATACTCCAGACCTGAAGAAAAACACGAACCAGAATCCTTGCATGCAGTTGTAGTGTGCTATGCTCATCAGGGAGCACCTTGGATGTAAGAGAAGAGACTTTGCTTATTTTTACCACTTCCTCTTGTCAAAGTAAAAGGAATCTGATAGAATGTGTGTGTGTGTGTAGACATGATATCTTTTTTTGTTAGTCAATTGGTAATTTTACAAATAGATTTTAACTTTCTGATTTGTAGGCAACTATGTAAGTAGGGAATTACCAGAGGGAATGTAAAGTAAATTATTTGCAGCCAAAACCACAACGCTGGAGAGATCCAGTAAACACACATACAAACACACATGCACACACTTACACACACACATATGCACACACTTTAGCAAAGTCTTAGTCACAAAGCAGACATTCTGTACATGTCTCTCTGGAGGTATGGAAAATTTATATCACGGCATACAATTCTGGAGTGCCCCTGTATTGCCAAAAAACTGTCACATGAGGGAAACTTCACTATTATTAATACATTGGTTCATTGTACAACTTTTCATTAAGGAAGCATTTTTCATAAACTCTTATAAGCCAAGCGGGTTACAAAGAGCTCAGTTTTCGCACAATCCATGCGTTATTATGTTACTTGAACTAATGCAAGTTTCAGAGAATCCAGGAAGAATCTGTCTAGCACTGAATGTTCTCTACTAGAAATACCTCTGTAGTTCAAGGGCCTAGTGTATATTTATGCACATTATTTCCCCTGGTGATTTAAAAACCCCAATTAAAGTAATAATGAATACACATATCCTAAAACTATGAAGCCTAAAACAATTTATGTGATCACTTGGTATATGAATATGTATTTTTTAATATATATAATTCTGCCAAGAATTTTGAGATGACAATTAATTCACTATTGTGTAATATAAACTGCCACATGAACAAGTCCATGATAACTTATCCATAAAACCACTGAGTATTTTGCTTATTAAGATTATTTGATTTTTAATGATCTTCTAAAGTCAGCTTTTACTATGCAATTAAAAATGTATTTAAATATCCAAGGATGCTTATGCAAACCAAATTTTCAAGGTTTTTAAAATTTTTAAAATCATCTTTAATCTTCTCAGTACCAAACTAACTCATACAGATTGGATCTTTTTAGTTTGCTGCCTCATTACAAGATAAATTTGAAGTTTCTGCTACTTAATATAGGACATGCAGTGATGAAGGCCTTGGGGACAGACAGGAGGCAGTGAGTATTATGGCTTCAGCTTTAGGATTAGTCAGAAGAAAGACGCAGCTGTGCTCATACGTGTGCACGATAATTGAGAGAAAAGACAATGGGAAATTCCATTTCCCCCAGTGGAAACCTTTCCCTTTGCACTCTTCTCCTTGTTCACCGTGGGTGAGGGAGGGATTGAGCGGCTGCTGCCGACCTTGGACTCTGTCATCACGGAATCGACTTTCGTGCAACAGTAACGCTGTGTGCTCTGCTTGAGGTCTTTTCACACTTCACTTTTGAAAGCGAATTTAGGGCAAGGGTTTTCTTTTTTCCTTTTTTCCTACCTCAAGATTTCATTTCAGTGGCACGCAAGATGAAGAGCATCCTTTGTGTCCTACTGTTTTGAACAGCAAATAAAATGAAAAGATGCCCCGATGAAAGGGGAAAATGTGTTTGAATGAATTATAAAGCAGGTCGCTGTACCGGGTGCGTATGAAGAGGCTTCTGTTTTTTGCTGTTCAAAGTCTTCGCCTGCATAAAGCACCCTTATCTTCATGGCAACTGATACGCTATCCTCTGGAGCTGTACTTTTTGTACAGTTATTTGTCAGAGGATCTTGATTCACAACTTATTCAACCTGTTTTCTTACCAAAACAGCTAATGACGAGAAACATCCCAGAGTAGGCAAGGTGTGGTAGGGATGAGCCTATGTGTCTCTGTTCCTCCTGCCCTTTTGACTCTTGGCAGATAACCCACCGTGCCACCTATGGTTTCATCTAGGTCTTTATCTGAAATTAATCTTCTATGACATTTTTAAGAGATATTTCTTCTTCCATTAAATGTCAGTCCTTAGATCCTAAGTTAACCATGTCCTAAAGAAATGAGCCGATCAGAACATTATCAAAAGTCATCAAGATCCTGGTTATAAAAGACAAAAATCCAACTAAGATATCAAGATGCTGGACACCTTCACCACATGCCAGTATAGGGAAAAATTATAAAAAGTTAGCAAAATAAAAAAAATTTTTTAGGGTTGGTCAATATATAAGAAAACAATATTTTCTATTCACTGCCAAAGAAAATTGGGAACTGGTAGTCTTGCTTTAAAGGGTTATTTGATGTTGTATACTAAGGACCTCCAAAATGCTCATATACTTTAAATTGTTCTATTTCTAAAGGCTTATCTGAGGGACATTAGAAGAAATAGGTGCCAGGATGTCCACTGAAACACTAAAAGAACAAAAATAGAATGTCTGATATTGAATGTTAGTTTGAACAAACTACAGCAATCCATAGATACCAATGCCTACCAGAAGTAGTATTCTTGAAACCACCAAAGAATATGAGAAAAATATGATGTACTAGGAACATGATATCCCACATTTATATCTAGTACAAGAAAACAAAAGTCCATATTCAGATTTTGAAAGAAAAATAAACAATCATTCTATTGTAAGTGATATATTCTTCATTAATCTGTTAGAAAACTTTAGAAAGTAAACAGTTATGGCCTGTACCATGAACAATTAATTTTATTTCTATTAAGATGCTATTGAGTCAATTCATAGAATTATTTATTAACATGTTTGTTGACAATATATTGACAGTGTATTATAAAGACATTTTCACACTGTTTAAGCTAAACTCATCCACTGCTATTGAAACAGATGTAGATTTTGCATAATCTGCAGAGCATATCCTAATTTTATGGAATATGCTATGTATGGGAGTCACCCTGACCCCTACTGTTCAAACCATGGTATTATTTAAGTTAATGCTCTTTTTCATCACTCTAAATAAAGATTAACATTTGGTTTCATTAGGTGGCTGTAATATATTTAGGGTTGTGTTAAAAATCCTAATTTAAATAGTGATCATTCATATTTTCTTAAATTTAAAAGTATGTGGTTTATCAGTCTAAAAACAAAATAATCTTCCAATAATTATTTTAAAACATGGACTTTTAGTTGTGAAGTAAAAAAATAAAATGTTTAGAAGACAACAAGATATGAAAACATTTCTATTTATAGTTTCAAATACATGTAAAAGGTATTAGGCTATATTAATTTGTAATCCTCCTCACATAACTTTAATATTTTAAAATATTAATTAAAGTTTAATCACCTTTTCCAAGACATATATAAAATGCCTCATTTTTACTACTTAAATTAATATCAGAAATCTATCATTTATTGTCAGCTTGAAAGCTTTTAAATTAAGCCATGAAATTGATACCATGTTATTTTTTCTAATATTTTTAAACGACAGGGCATTTTCTTTAATTAGTGATATTTTGTGAGACTGATATGCAGCTTACTTTTGCCCACCAGTGTGCACATTGTCTGGTTAAGTTTTTCCAGGCCCTGCTCTATTTTTCCTGATTTGTGACACTCTGGGAGATGGGATAGGAGGAATGGGGGTGGGAATACTATTGTGTTGGCTATAATTGTGTCAATATCGTGATGTTATTGGATGATTATAGGATTTGGAACCCTGTGACTCTTCTTCACCTATTTCTCTGAGAAAGACTCTACTCAGCAAGAAAAGGGTTTGCTCTCTGCCGTGTAGCATGCAAATGTGTGTGGTTTGTGTGGATGTAACTTTCATGTGTCTGCTGTTCCCCATGTAGTACTGTCTTCTTTTGATGCATCGTCCCGATGACCAGTTTTACAAAATCTTTTATTCTGTAGAACGTTGTATAGCATGCTGTTCCAAAGGCAAGCATTATCTATTTACAGTATTGGATGTATGTTACTGCCCCAAGTTGAATCGGTTTGTGCATGAAATTTTCAAAATTGACACTTTCCATTCTGAGATTTAAAGTCACTGTTTGCATCAGAAAAAGAATCCATGCCTGCCTTCTGGTGTTTCCTAAATCACCCCTTGTTCTTGTGCTTGGTCTTGTCTGTATCAAGGACTGTTAGAGTATTCCTATTGGAAAAAGTAACATCTTATTCATATCAATGTATGATAACAATTTTGTACCACCTTCTCAGCTCTAGGTTATTTATCTTCACTTCATTTGTTTCCCAGTGTCATTTTCTTTGAGGATTTTTTTTTGTGTTTTTGTAAATACCTTTTTGTTTTGAGAAGTACTTACTTTATTAGCATGTCAACTCACACTTTAACTTTGAACTCCTTTCCCATCTACCCTTGGCCCTTTGCCAGAGCAAATACAGGATAAACTGATAATGAATCGACTGAGAGAACTGAGATTCACTCTGGAATGAGAGTTTCACCCAGGACTCCCTGTGCCAGGGCTGATGAGGAAAGTGGAAAGCTTTCTAGTGTTTCCAGGGGTCCATTTTCACCGTCCCACGGCTTGTGGGTCAGAGATGCAAGCTCAGCAAAGAGCAGCCCAGCAGTGTGCCTGGGTTACCATCTATACGCTGCCGACAACCACCGTATCACAAATGGGAAGCTGAGACCTGGAGAATGAAATCATTTTCTCAGTGCTCCTGTGCTTTCCACATGGTCCAGCTCACATCTGAATCCAGAGCTGTTCACCTCCCGAGTCATGCCCCAGTGTGATGGAAATTGACACTTCGAGTTGAATATTGGTAGGATTTCATGTGAAAGGAGGAAAAAAAATAGAAATGAAGATCAACTTAGAAAAGATGACTCTGACTGCAATTCTGAGTGATACTGAATTAACATGTTAATTTGACGTGGGTGCTGAGGGCCGGGGAAAGAGAAACCTTTGCTCTGGACTTTTCTCAAATTGGAGGAAAGAGCAACTAACAACACATCGCTATTCTGTAGACCTCCTGCTACTGCTGAGAGTAGGAATGGACACGCCTTTGTATACGACTTATGGGGATGCTGTACTCCGTTAAGTTATTTATCGATTTTTGAAGAATTTAGATACTCAGCATGCATGGATTTGCATATTTCTTCCTTGTTTCCTCTTTCCTTCTATGTAGCATCAGATCAGTTTCTTTTTCTTTTTTAATTCAGAGGATATAACCTCTTCAGATGAGTGTGTGGCTCCTAAATTGAGTTGTTTTGCCTCGCTGCCCCCTACACTTAAACTCCCAGACTTTTGTGCGGGTTTTACCCAGGATAACAGAGCACCCCGCAGCCATCTCTTCGCCTTCTGCCCCAGCGTCTTTGGTACAGCATGATCCTGGCAGGTTAGAATTGTCCGTAGCGCCCGCTAAGGGCTGAGCTTGTGTATGAATTATCTCCTTTCCACTCGCTTGCATCACCACTGTCATCCTCATCGTCGTTCACATCTGTGCAGGACGTTTCATATAGCACAGCACATTTAAATATTTCTAACAAAACAGGCAACGTGTTTACTGTTATAAGCAATTAGCACATGCCTGCTTATCAGACTTTAATGTGCTTCCTCATCTTGTAGAAAACTTGTTTAAATGCACATAGTAGTCCGTATGACGGGACTGGCATGCAATAATTTATATTCCTAATAAGCTCTTTCTTGATATCAATGCTGCTAATCTGTGAACCCCTCTTTATTGGCAAGGCGGCACTGTTAATTGGTTACTATTTCACAAGTGCTATTAACAGCGTAACTACCTTATTGGGAAAAGCAAGTAGAAGGTGTGACGCCTTTTTTATGAATCATCAACTTAGGCAACCTTGAGTGGCATCTACAATAACCTCTGAGTTCCAGTTGATACTTTTTCTACTCTACCATCTCCCAGATTTATTACAGCCTATTCTCTACACTGAAAAGATATGCAGTCCTTAATTTATGATATTCTCATAATTTAACAGTATCTAGCCAATAATATGTTTTCACATTTCTTCCAAAGTAAAAAGCTAAAAGCACTTTCCTTCAAAATTACCATAAATGTTGTAGTCTCTAGTTATATAGAAAACAAATGGACAACAGATATTTCATGCTTTCATTTCTTTCCCATCTGTTTAAATTTAACATATTTAGCTAAACTATACATTCATGGTCCAGTGCATTTTAATCCTTGCAGATTCTATGACATTGGAACTCTACCCTCTGCTTTAGCAGAAGGTCTCATTTTCCATTGCTAGTGCTAGCAGTGTTCCATTTGACATTTGATGCTCCTGAGATTTTTATAGAATCTAGGTTATGAGATTCTCTCGCCACATATTTTTGAATGGGGGTCTGTGTTACTTTTCCCAGAGGTCTTCTGCATTGTACTTTGCTTTGATTTGATTTTGATTATTTAAAAAAAAAGAGCATGCAGTGATAAAAACCTTTTGCATAATAATCACTGTTGACTAGAGAGCTGTTTGTTTTACAGAGAATTTTTTTCAGAGGAAAGATAGTATGAATGAATCCCTCTTGTACTCTCATGTTCTTAGTATTTTGTTTGATCATCTCAAAATGTATTGTGAATTAGGAAATATTCTTTTTCCTCGGAAAAGTGAGATTTTTATGGAACAACTTCCCAAAATGATACAAAGAGTAAGTGTTAGAGCTCACATTCACACTGGGATCTTGGCGATTTGATTTCAATCCTACAACCTCTATGCTCTTTCCACGTATTCAGTTGATTTAAAACTTGCTTCAGTGCAAAATTCAGTCAGTTTGTAGGTATTATATACCTACCTGTAGTACTTAAAGACTTTGAAATTTCATTTTATAGCAATCTGCTGAGGGATTACTTTGGCATTCAACAAACATTTACATAACAAGCCCTCGCCATTTCTAAAGATGCTAGGTATAATTTTAGTCTTTCTTTAGTCTGGGTATTGTCATAAGCACTGCCACCACCACGTGACTGCCATCATCCATGATATATGGGGTATGACAGTAACCAAGGGATTACCACGCTGTAGGCACAGTGTCAAATTCTGCACCTCTGGTGATCTTATCCATTGCTTACTAATCATCAGCCATTGAGATTTTGGGCATTTTAAACCAGGCATGGTATGCCCAATATTTAAAAGTCAGTATCATCTTTTGAAGCAATGCTATTGTTTTACTAAAAAAATAATTCCAAGAGAATTTGAAAGTAAAACTGTCAGCATTTTCTTGAGGAAACATGCTGGGGAAGAGTTGATTTGTGTTACATCCTAGAGGCTGGTTATGACAGACAACAGAACGTAGCCTCGTACAGTTACTTCTCCGTTTGCCAAACTGACTTTCTAATGATTCTGTGTAGAGTCAATGTTGGAGTTTTGGTGCGCAAAATGTTTTAATGACAAATGAGAAAACAAAGAGGTGTATCCTTCATATCAAATTGTCCTCATGTGACCCACATTATTGCTTTTCTTCAAAACAAATATGACTTTCCATCAAATATACCTATTTTTTATACTAATGCTTCTATAGTCCTCAGAATACATAATTGGTTTAAAATCATTATAATTGTGTCAGGTATTACTTTTATAGTTGATAATTGCACATTGACACCATTTGAGCAGTTCACTAATAATTTTCTTATTTTGACACTGTTTCCATGGAGTGCATGAAATTATTATCTAAAGCACCTGAGGCTTCAGCCACTGGCTTCGCACAGTTTTCCTTAGGATGAGGCATTTAACAGGGCACTGAAAGTCTTTCTCTCAGCTTTTCTGTAGTGCTCTCACTCAAAACTTCTTTTTGTTACTTTGTACCGTGAACATCTTTTTCAAAAAAGCCTGAATCCAAAGAAATTGGTCATCTGGACAAGAGTATTGACTTTCCTCTGTTTACTTCTATTTTGTAATGTTTGTTACTATTCTTGGTTTGAAATTGGCTTTCAGGTGAGAGCGCAACCTCTGAGCTACCCGGCCCTGAGGCTGATTTAATGTTTCAAATCTTATACAGGTGGGACCTTTCCATTCACAGCCAGCTGGCACATTTCAGCTGGCAGAAGTCAATGTCTTTATGTGAAGCCAATTTAATTGAAGTTACTTACAACTCAAGACTTTTCTTTGTAGGATTTTGTCCCAATTCACTAGATACTGATTCTAAAATTTGTACTGTCAAGAACAGAAATATTCTGTAATTCACCTTTTCCGTGATCTATTTTAATGAATAATACAAACATGTACCATTTCTATTAATACATGTTTGCAGTACATAATGTTCCCATTCCCTGTGTGGGATTCACATTTTAATCCCTTTTTTCATCCCCTCTGCCTGTTTTTCCTTCTCTCTCCATCTTTTGATCCACTTCTCATCTGAGAAAGACCTAATTCCTATTATCTATCTTTTATTTTGTTCTTTATTTATAATTTGGGTTTCTCATGTAAGAGAAACTGCACAATATTTTTAAATCAACTGTTGATAGCATTAAAATACAATTAAAAATAATTAAAAGTGGCATTTTATGATAAAATAATAATTAATTTGTATGTCTATTTAAAGCCAGGGAAAATGTTTTTAGAATATTTAGATCAACAGACTAATACTAGAAAACTGGATTACTATAAAATTCTGTGTTTAAGAATTAAAACAATATTGCTACTTTTAAAGTTTATCAACAAGAAACATTTGTATTGTAATAGCAAGTGTAAAACTTTCTAAAGGTTGGTTCTTAATGCAAAACTTTCCCAACATCTTTTTGTTTTACTTGATGATGGATTTGCTAACATGGAAAAATAATCTTGGCTACAAAAGAAAGTAGAGCAAGAACAGACAGTGTTCTTCTTGTAGGACCAACGAACGCAGGCGTGATTTGTCAACATTTGTCAATGTATCTAGAGCTATCGGTACAATAGATTAACAAATAATCAAATTTATTGGAGTAAAAATATAAATTCAAAAAGTCTTCTGACTTTTTCATTTGATGGATAGAGGTGGCTGATGGTCCATAGTATTGACAAAATCCAGTCAGTTGAAATTGTCTTCAAAATAGTTACAGTCAGATTCGATTAGGAGAAGCCCTCAAATTTCAGGGTCTCACTTGACATTCATCTTTGTGGGCAAACAAAGAGCTGTCATTTATAATGTCTATTCTTTTTTTTTTGTTGTTTTTTTTTGTTTTTTTTTTGTTTTTTCTCCGGTACCGGGAACCGAACTCACGACCTTGCGCTTGCTAGGCAGGCGATTTGCCGCTGAGCTAAATCCCCAGCCCCTATAATGTCTATTCTTATTCGTTGCATTATTTCTTGTAGAATCACAGTGCAGTGTAGACCTAAGATATGAAATAATCCAGTTTTTGTTCCATTGTCTTGTGTGTGCTGTGTGTTTTAAAGCAATTATTTATGTCATGATTACAGCTCCATATGTAACTAAAGGTGACTTGAGCTAATTAAAGAAAGTATTTTCAGGATGCAAATTACTTGCAGTGAGAGTTTCTGAGACTAACAGCTTTGGGGAAGGATGGTAGGTAGGGCTCTGACGTCCACAAAATTCCTTTGATACAGCTCAGTGTGCTAGAGAGGAGGGTGGGTCTTGGATTCATATCAGCAGGAAAACTAGCTCTGGTACTGGAATAGGGAAGGATGGGCTGAAGGGTAGTCCACAGTCCATTCACTGTGGAGCTACCCCACAGTCCCTTCTGTTGTAAATGTGTCTACCTCTGTCTTGTCTTTCAGTCCTCCACAAGCAACCAAGAGAAGTGTGTCTCTGTTTGCTGGAACTTGGCCGGATTGCAGCCAGGTAGGTCAAGGTACTGCTTATATTTCTAGACATTTCCCATCTCAGTGTCCAAGCAACCAAGAAGCTGAAAGGCTTTTCATGATTGAGATTTAACCTGGACATTGAGGAGCTACTTATTTAAATATGACAGCTGTGAACATCGTGAAGGCAGTTGTTTAAACTAAAAATATGCTAGATATTTTTAACACCATGATCTCCTTGTGAAAGCACCATGTCTAAGCATGTGTTAATATCCTTTAATCAACTACATTTCCCTTTAAACCTTCCTTCTAGGAGGTGTGACAGGATGTTGTACAAAGTTTTATGTGACAGTTTACTGCCTTTAAGTCTATTCCTATCTTCTGTACTTCTTCCTTCACACCCTTGTTTGCTGTTTATTTTTTAATAATTTTCAGCTTCTTTTTCCTCAATTCCTGCATGAAACACCTCATCCCTCAGATCTTTCAGTTTCTGATTCTAAATGAAGAGGTAGTTTTAAAATTATTCTGTTTTTCTTAGAGAAAGAGATTTGTAAAAAATTTTCTTTCCCCGCTAGGGGAAGAAAAACAAAAGTAACAATAGCTAAAGAAGTAGTGGAGAAGAGCTGACTAGGTCAGCAAACTTGTTTTGGTTTCATATTTTCCCATTTATTAATTCACAGACCAACACACAGAGCTACTGGTAGTTCTATGAAAACCAAAGAATAAGAAATGAATATATAAATATTTGAAGAGCTCTTGATCCAGAATAAAAATTCAGAATTAATGAGATGTTTTCTGACCTAGATCTGGCTGTTCTCTTAGGGTTGAGATGAGATGAACCAATAAAATACAGGGAGAGGCAGCAGTAGTAATGCATTCTCAAATAGAGAATTTATGTAGACAATCAAGGGGAAAATATAATGAATGCACGTGAAGAAACTACTGCACAGTTAGAAAATCAACTGCCAATAAACAGACCTCCCTCCCACGATCCAAGAGAAAATTGTAACCTGTATTAAGAAGTGGTTTCAAATTCTTTAAATCATCATAGTCAATATAATTTTAGTGAACTGTACATCAAGTATACATTTCATTTTACCATAGGGATTGGACTGAGAGACGTTGCTTTAATATTTTTAAAATTCAGGTTAAATATTACTGAATATTATTCTACATGGAATAAAAATAAAACCACTGTGTGATATTTGGGGATCTCCACGCCTTGCCACATACTCATAATTCATACTCAGAGAGGAGCACAGATCCAGTTCAGGGTACCTGCTGCTTCTCCTTTGTGCTGCCTCACGCGTGAGTTCTGTGCCAGAGCAGGACGAGGCTCTGCTGCTCCTACGGCCTTCCAGGCGCTCTTCTCCACCTCTTGGGGCTTTGGGCCTCCAGGAAGAGCGCTGAGTCAGAGCAGACCCGGGAAGCCAGGAGCTGTCCTCCAAGAAACAGAAAGTTAATTCTCTACAGTGGAAGAGCAGACACAAAGGCAAATCCCAGCACATGAGCTGTTGCACGTGAGATGCATAAAATGTTGCCATGAAGTGTGCATAAAGTGTTGCTTTACTCACCTAAATAGATGCGTCAGATAAGCACAGTGTTTCTGAAAGTTTCAAGGTGCACAGAGGGAGTTGTGCGATCTCCAGTATGACTTGGTATTTGCCATTTCCCACTCAGTGTATAATGATTTGGCTGTTTTCTAGGCATAATTTGATTTTGTAACTATACTTTTTATTATACAAGTGCTCTGATTAGGAAGGAAAATTTATAATTATGGCTGAGTAATCAAAGGAGAAGACAGGCTATTCAATGAAAAAAGATACCTCTAATAATCATGTTTTTTCCAACTCTGAGTCTGGCATCAGTGGCCCTTTGCCATAAGGTGTAAAATAAATTAAAAGGAACGGGAAGGAATCCTAGTGGGCTTAGCCATTGTAAGGTGGGATATCATGCAGGATTCTCCTCATCACAAAATATTTTAAAATTGCGATTATTCTAGACTACTCTGTCCACATCTTGTTACCATGAAAAAAAAAAAAAATCAAAAAAGTACTGATATTATAGTGGAATTAAGTGAAGACCATGATAACCCTTATGTTACATATTTATTTTGTGATGTTTGTTTTCTGTCTTCCTCACGCACTTGAGTGTGGTGAAGTATTGCACACGTTTTCATCAGGAAAGAAAATAAGCTGTTATCTCCATCAAGGTGTTCACTTTTGTTACTGCGTGCAACATTCGGAAAACAATTGAATACCTCGTGGATTGAACATTGAACTATAACTGCCTATTTACGTTTCTCCCTGAATATGTTTGAAGGGTTTTTAAAAAAATTTTGATGGAATTTCAACTGTGCTTTACAAACGGCAGCTCAATGAAATCAAATTGCACTAACTCGGGTGTCAAAGCACGGTAGTTGAAAGACAAAGAAGAAAGGCGCCCTTCCAACTCTAACGTTGCTCCTAAATTTTGCCTTAGGTATATCTATGTCTGTATAGCTCCACTTTTGCTCCATCCTCCCCGACTCCTCTACAGAGGATGACACAGCTACTAAATCCAAAGAGCTTTAGTGAAAACTAGAAGGGATTTTGGAACAGCTCTCAAGAATCACAATGCTAATTTGCATATAATAACACATGAATTTTGATGTGTAAAAAAATTCCCACTGAAATCTTACGAGTTTTGTGTTTGTCATCACTGACAGAGGACACTGTCCTGTGTCTGGCTGTCAGAATTTACTTCTCCGCGTTTCATGAATGTCACCTTAAACACATCAGCATCGCTTCACAGCTGGTTCCCAGGGTGTTTCTAAGTCTCTGCCCGTGGCGTCTGCCCGGGACACAGCCAAACCCCTCCTAGGGCCATGGGCTTTCTGAGTTACGAGATGGGAGACTGAGACACTTATTTTAATTCCTATGGGTAAAACTTTTATTTTGAACTACACAGAGTTGTCAGTACTGGAGAGTGGAATCCTTGCTAATTTCAGAAATATGTCAGCTTCTAAATGTAAATATGTATCGGTCTCATGAAAAATAAGGTACTCAGCAACAGCAACTCAATAAAACCTCAAATTTTCATGGAAGTGTTTCGACATTAATCTCCAGAAACAGAAAAAAAGTTACTAGGGATAGTATTCCAGGCTGACTGCAGATTTAAGATTATTTTGATGATAAAAATAAAAACTTCTGATATTTTGATTTGGTGTCCTAATCAAGAATCAAATTCACAGTTGAACTTTTAATGATTTTTGGGTGCTGTTTTGATTTGGAAAACATTTTATGACCACTCAGAAGAAAATCCTGCGTGACATTTCCTTTAACCTTCTATTTCAATCCCTCATCTGATAAAGAGGAGTGTTACTTAAAGGGAAAGTATTCTTATATCAAGATTACTGATTATTTGTCTTATTTAAAGAACTTGAACTTCTAAGAATTTTATATGCCTCATGTGATCAGATTTTTTTCTAATTATCAATCTATCTTTAAATTGCTTCAAAATAGATGATAAATTAGGCAAAAGGGATCTTGCAAGAATCTATAAACTGATACATGCTTTATCAAGAAGAATTTGTCTATCAAATTTGTTCTTTGAACACAATAAAATAGGTTCCAGATGGGGTTTTTTGTTGTTCCAAAGCTACAGTCTATTGAAGTCTTCTAAGTATGCTCAGTAAATTGTCTAGTGTGCAGTTTGGGGATTCAGTTATTTCGTATAGATCAGTCTCAAAAGTTGTGTCAGAAAAATGAGAAAGCCATTCCCGGAATCTCATCAGAAAGTCATTCATCAAGAAACTTTTTCTCAAGCACTTCACTTTTTTTAAATGACACCAAAATAAATATTTGCCTGGCGTATTTGTCCTAATTTTTATACCACTGAGGTTTACATGAGAATTTGGTTTCAGTAGATTCTCTGTTTCTGGATCATTACTTTGAGTTTTACTCAGCTTGAGAATAACAGGTACTCCCTTCTAAAGCTCTGAAGGCTAGTAGCTGGAACAGAATGAACAAGATAGATTTGTGAAAACCTTGTAGACAAAACAGAAATGTGAAGTGCTAAAGTTAATCACCGAAAGGAAAGTACAGCAGCTTTTTGGAGAATAGAAAAGAGTTCTGTTTGATGGCTCAGTCGGCTTGCAGGTGCAAGTCCTCAACCCCAGGGGAATCCCATGATTTACAGCCTGTTGACAACTCCAGACAGACAGGAAGCCAGTGAATAGTATTTAAGTGTGCATTTTGGGACTGGCCAACTGTATTTTAGGCAGCTTGAAGTATTCAAAAGCCAATATAAGCAGAGATTTGGGACTTAGGGTTGATTTTCTATGTTTAGTGGCATAGCTAATTTTCAGCATTTCCAGATAAAGAAAAATCTCCAGAGGCAAGATTTTCCATGTGTGACTTTGGTACCAGTTTTATTCAAACCTAGTCAGCTTTGTTTGTGTTGGACATACGCTTGAGCCTGTTGTGACTCTAAGAGCATGCATATTCTTATTTGACTTTATTAAAAAAGACAAAGCTCGTGCAACTTGCTCTTAAAAGATGGCTTATGTCCACCAACAATTACAAATGAAATCACATTTTCCTCTTGGCCTAATTTATACTTGCAAATACCGTATTTTCCCTTGTGATTGACTGTGAGTTGGCTGTGAATTGTGTATTAAGTTGTTCAAGCCTTACAACCAAGTTTATATTATTCTCTTAAGAATATTCAGCAAAACAGTCATACAATCAGTTCTACTTTCCTGGAACTAAGAATCCACAGAAGTCCGAAGAGACTAGGAAAGGGTGCTTGCCGAGGCTCACCTAACTAGCCAGGGGCAAGGCTGAGTTTATAATTTGATCTGTAGTGCTCCAATCCTGAAATTCTTCTGATAGCTCGCCATTCTAGAAAGCTTTTAAAGAAAGCAAATTCTTCTTTGAAGGGCGTAACAGAAGTGAGCATACCACTTCCTATCTTAATGGTGCTTTACTTCTGAGTCTATTAACCATATGTCATTGGATGGTGGGTATTTTAAATAAACTGAAGATTTGCTAACAGACATGGAGGCCTACCATTTCCTAGTTGTACAAACTTTATTAAGTAATTTAATTTATAAACATCAATCTCAGGGGTTGTGCTGTGCATGAGAGACTGTATCAGGCATATAATACTATTGTAATTTCTTGGAACGATGTTAAAACGTAGGAATTGGAACTCTCTTTTTAAATTGAAATAAAACTAAACCTCAGGAATAGTGTGTATCAAGATGCCCAGTAGCACCAGACATGTGGAAGGTTTTCAGCAGCCGTGGCTTTTCTAACCTTCCTACTCTTTTCTTCCTCCACTGCTATAATAGACCTCAAGGGCAGTGCATTTTTACCTGTTCTTTCCTGATAGAAAATAGACTTTAGAGCCTAGCTGATTTACTCAATTTGAGACATAGGTTAGTGGTATTATGAGTTCAAGCTAGGTCAAGGAACAATAGTAAGCATACAGCATCTCCATGTGAGCATTATTAGCTCTTATACATGACAGTGAGAGGCTCTATAGAGTTTAGCATAACTAATGTTTATTCCAATATTTTTTAAGATGTGTTTTAGTTTTGGACAGGGCTAACAGTCCTTTAGGAGAATTGTTTATTTTTTTCTTGGCAGACCAGTTCTGTACATTTAAAGATGACATGTTTTATTAAAGTGATATATGCATTTAGGAAGCCAAAGCCGTGACATTGGATTTACATTTGAAACCTGACATCACTATTATACAAGAATAAAGAAACTTTCGGAAATTTATATAGTAGGTGTTAGGTACCTACTATGTGCTGGGGTTGGTGCCAGATGCAACAGACAGACAGTGGTCTCTTCCATTACACAATTTGCAGTCAGCACATGCTTCCAGTGATGTCTCATTAATTTGTTAATATGTACAAAAGGTGAGAAGTATGACACATGGTGGTTGGGTTTCTATAGCTAATAATTACTCATCAAGGAGTAAAAAATTACTCCAAAAACCAGAGGTTGTCCCCAGAGTGGTAACTCTTCAGCTGAACTGTGCCAGCTAGAGCTGTTTTGTACTGAATTCTAATATAAATTTACCGGCTCTCATAGGGCACCTATGTAAATTCTGAAAAAAAGAAAAGAATATCAGATGAAGTATCAAATATCGCTTTCATAACTGAAAAGGCCCCACTTAACATTGTCTGTGATTGAACTCTGGCATTAGGCCAATTAACTCCCTAATCACAAGCAAGACTGAATCAGGGTGGGAGGCCTGTGGAATGCTCCCAATGGGCAGCTGCCTCACTGGAAGAAAAAGGTAAACTGAGTCAGACATGCTCGATTATTCAAACCCTTTCATTTCACTGTGGGAGAGTGAATAATGAAGCCAGAAATCCAGGAGTTAAATGACTTGAATACCCTCTCTAAGAACAGGCCATCAAGAGTGGAGAAATTGCTTCCCCATTGACATTTGCATTAAGCACATATTCAACGATGCCAATTAAAATAACAAACTATTCAAGTAGAACAAAAGTTCAAAATTTTACATTTGGTGATGCTTTCATACAGTATTCAATCAAAGGTACAAATAGTCATCACAGTCTTTGCTTATAGACTGTTTGCTTTGGATATTATCTGTAACATGTTTAATCTCCAAATGACTGCTTTCTCTCCTTTCTAATAAAAGGTCACCAGAGAAAAATGCCAAGGAAAATTGACACCAGCTCTAAAGTCAAAAAACCTGAATTTGAGTCCCCATTCTGCTCCTAGCTATTTATGCACCTTCCTGGGAGGTTGATTATCTGTTACACTGGTGTATAAATAGCTTATCTGTTACAATGAATGAGTGTAACGAGATGACCCCAAATATTCTTCACAAATCTCAAATTCTAGAATTATGTTTGCTGTCCTCTACCTGTGTGCAGCTGATGTGTGCCTAGGAAACTAAACCTAACTTTAAGTTTAGCTTAAGAAAAATATAATTAGGAATGACACAAAGCTGACAGCAAATATGTGTCTTTCTTTTTGAATTCCTGTGTCAATTATAAAGAAGGAATCACAATTTTTTCATATCATTACTATTCCTTGATTATGGGGTTTATTATGGGAAGATGGCAAATGAATGCATCTTAATCCATTTCATCCCAGCTCTGTCCTTTTCTTTCTTCTCCTGTTTGCCCCTTTCCTGTCTCGGGAAGTCTATCTCCTGGATTCCCACATTACTCCTTCTAAGTCTAGCTAGTTTTATTTACCATGATCTCCAGTTCCACCCATTTTCCTCCAGATACCATGATCTCATTCCTCTTTATGGCTGAGTAATATTCCATCATTTATACACATACCACATTTCCTTCTTCCATTTGTCTGTTCACAGGTATCTAGGCTGTTTCTACAGCTAGGCTATTATGAGTTGCACTACTTTACCTTCATACTTAAAAAACTTGTATTCAAAATTGAGTTTACCTGCAGCACAAATATTGTTAAAGCTGGTCAGTGTGGAAGTTAAAGATAAATATCCCATAATTATTCATGTTGTTAACGCACTCACATACAGCATTGACTATTTTAATGTATTTTACTGTGTCATCATATGTGTGCTCATATATGTGAATGTATACATACAAGGCTTGTATTTGTGATTTTCTATGGCTTGCAGGATGCTAACCTGAGAACTTACTGTTTCACTGTCAGACATGGTTAATGTTACTTTTTTATTTTAAAGAGAATAATAAAAAATGACAATAGCAAAATACCAAGGACACAGACAAAAACAAAACAAAGCAAAAACAATAAACATGAGACAGGGTTGCAGAACAAAGTGATAGGAATTAACAGTGGTCATTATATTACATATTGTTATCTTCAACTAAGTTGCTCAGATTATCAAATGTAAGAATGCAAGATCAATTGAGCCATTAAGGAGAATAAAAAATAATAAAATAAAACATTAGAAATGATCCAGAACTGCACTAAACAAGATGGTAGAAATTCAGCAATGATTGCTATATTGCATATTGTTGTCTTCAAATTAGTTGTTCAGATTACCAGATATAAGCACGCAAAGTTGGTCAAAAAATTAAGCATTAGCTGTTCCTTTCAATGCACCAGTAGACATCAGCAGTACAGTTATCCCAGTTATCCTTCTATGTGCATATACATATATATTGTTCCTTTATTTATTTCTTTCTTTTCCTCCTTTCCCTCATCCCAGGTGCTCCTTCCTTTGAGCAATTTCTTTCCCTTTCATGACATCTATACTCATAAGTGAAATAAATCAAACCCACATGTGTAAACATTGTATTGTCTCCCTAGTGTAAGAACCTGAAAGAGTAAAGGTTACTTTTAAAGGCAACCGCTTCCTACGGTGGTGCTCATAATCAAATGCAATGTGTGGTACTTATGTCACGATGACTTACATGTGTATTGACCTGGTACTTTTTTAAAGGTATGGTGTGGAGCCTCCTGGCTTGATCAAATTGGAAAAAGAGATTGAACAAGAAGAAACACTCTCTGCTCCTTCTCCTTCACCTTCTCCTTCATCAAAATCTTCTGGAAAAAAGAGTACAGGAAACTTACTGGACGATGCAGTAAGTAAAATCAGTCAGAATTCTTACCTGCAGTTGGTTTTCTTCTAACTACAAAGCGTATCCTGCACAATTTCATATCAGTCTGACTTTACCTTTCCTCTGTGTCCTTGAAAGTCATTTTAAACTCCCATGAAAAAGTTTGCAGTCTTACAGTTCATTTTGAAGTTCAAAATTGAGCCAATCTTTTATAATAAAGTGTCACTTAATTCTGTGGAGTAATGTCTAAAATGTTAGGAAAATAAGTTAACAATTTAAAAATGATGTCTGAGAACACTTAAGCCTCTTTGTTACTGGTTCATGATTCTTCTCTTCACAGATAAGAAGCGAAAAGCACAAAATCTTGAGGGCTGTTAAAAAAAGAAAAAGAAACACCTGGTAGAGAAGATAACTGCGCTTTATTGACTGTCTGCTCTCAGTCAGTCTATCATTGTTTTAGCCAGAGCTCTCAGATCTGAGAGGCAGGTTTCTTAGTTAAAGAAATGGAATCTTAGTTGTGTAACTTGTTTAGAGAAGGACAGGCACTTAGATTCCAGTACAACTCTGTCAAACTCTCTGAAGTTTCTCTACCAAGCCAGTCTTTGAGTCATGGTTTTGGGAAGTTAGGACATATTTTAATAACACCCTTATAATCCCAATAAACACTTTCTAGGTATAACAACAAACAGGATAAATTAAAATTCTGAAAGCACTGCTGCTGTCTGCTAAGAACTAGTTGGTTATGATATTTACTGTGTTTGATGGTACGCATACACATTCCCACATACACTCGTATTTTGAGTGCAAATGTAAAAATACTAGTGAAGAAGAGAAATTATCAGGCACTGAAATGTTGCTGATGCGAAGTTTTAACTGATGGACTTTTGACGGCTTTTGAATTTTACAGGAAATGATGATACCAGAGACATTAGCTCAAAGCAGGCCTTGCATTCCCGCAAAATCCTTAGAAACTAGCAGCAACCCAGGCCAGCTATACAAAGCAGGCAGATTGTCAAGTCTGTTGGTCCCTGGCTGGGGTTTCTTAGCATCTGAGCCAAAAAGAGGTGGGGAAATGACTGATGGACGTTATATTTTAGACAGAAAGAGAGAGAATTTCTCCATCTTTGCTTCTTTTACTTTTCTCCGTGGAACACTAGACCATATTGCAGATTTACATGAATAGAAACATAACAATCAGTCCAGACAATTAGGAGCTGTCATTTGTGAGAAGTTCAGCAAGCTTAAACTTAGTCCATCCTCAAGGTGGCTACACCAATACCATTCTAATTTAATTTGTTTTGGCTGACTGTTCGGTTCGCTCAGGATAGAAAGGACACAAAAGGATCTTAAAAGCCTTTCAGGGCTCAATCACACCCTTTGCTTTGCAAGGAAATTAAATAACACTGTATCAATAGCAGATAATGGTATGCTATTTATGAATCAATACAAAATAATTTTTCCCTTCCTTTATTAAACTTACCGTAGGTCAAGATGTCCCTTCAGTCTTTCCCTTAGAAATGTAATTTTCTCGCCTACTACTTCTGTGCTAAGTACTTTTCCCCTCATTTACGCCTCCAGTAATCGTGTAAGTCTTCTGAGCAGGCCTCCAAGCCGCTGAAGCCTGCATGGCCAGCGTGGCCACTTGCTCCTTGAATCAATTACTGAGTCAAATGACTTTTTGAGTGGTAAAATCATGAGAGTTCTTCCTGGGCTTTGACACTGTTGATCATTTGATGCTTGAAATTCTCTACAAAAATCCCTGCAACAAGAATGGGGCAATGAAAGGCGACTCAGATCCAATTAAGACTATCTAAGGCTGCCCTGAGCGATCCACTCTAAAACCCAAGCCCACCGACATGTCCCACAAGCCCTCTGTCCTCAGAGTGGTCCCTGCATTTTGAGATAGCCATTATTGCTTCTTCACCGTACTTCTGACTTTCTCTGCTTTTAAATCTACTTTTAAATACCTTTTCATCTTTCAAAATTCAGGTTGTGGTAGCTTCTGGAGGAAGATTTTCTTGGAATTTCTCATCCCAGGTCAAATTGTTCGTTGTCAGTAAAGACTTTGTGTATATTTAAGGAGGCATTTATCTTATTGGGCATAAATATGTACTTCTAGCAAAGTGAAGTCTTGTTTTTCAAAGATAAGGACCTTATTCTGTCAATCTCTGTTTGACCAATGCCATGTTTCTTGGGCACATTATCAGTGCAAGTAATTAAGGCTTAAACATCTCATTCTCTTCTGCTGGTTCAGCCACCTGCTCTGTAAACACGTGTGCTTTTCGGGGCTCCTGAGGCTTTTCAGGGAAAGGAGATGTTACCACTTGATTCCTTGTGTGTGCATGAGGGAGTTGTTGTTCGAATGCCTTCTGCGTTTACCAGTTTGCTTCCTATTAGCCCCCTTCATCCTAGATTAGGGGAGAGAAAGGAAGAGGATCAGAAGGTGGTGAAACAACTGTGAAAAGGATTTGTGGAAAGTTTCACCAGTGCTGTAATTCAGCAAAAGCTGTCCGAGATGCAGGCTGTCTGCAGAGCACAAGGCAGTAACCCTGGCTGCCCCCCAGCCCCAAGCTCTGTTCTTTCAGCTGGAAAGAACGGCAAGCACTTCAGCAAAGCGTTATGCTCGCTTCAAGGTTTGCCAGAGGGCTGGGGATTTAGCTCAGCGGAACAGCACCTGCCTGGCAAGCGCGAGGTCATGAGTTCAATTCCCCGTACTGGGGGGGGGGGGGATAGTTCAGCGGCACAAGCGCCTACCTGGCAAGCACAAGTTCCCGAGTCTGATTCCCAGTACCAAAAAAGGAAAAACATTTCGGGGCTGGGGACTTACCTCAGTGGCACAGTGCCTGCCTGGCAAGTGGGAGATCATGAGTTTGATTCTCAGTACCAGAAAAAATCCAAAAAAAAAAGGTTTGCCAGAGTTTGAGAACATAATCTGCAGTTTAGACCAAGGGTTTTAACTGAATGTGCGAAATGTGCAAAGTCTCTATTTCTGTACCATGGCCATCTAGAATACTCTGCTCTGTGAGTCTTCAGCATTTTCAAGGAGTGTTTAACCAAACACTGCTACCACCGCAGGGGAAGACATTGTATGGTTAGGTCAGTTAGAGAAATGCAACTCACTGTAGTCGTCATCTAGAGTTTGGAACTGGACTTTGGCATATCAGACGCTCTGGTGAGTTCTGCAATAAGATTCTTGTTTAACTTGGAATTTTCACAATTTACTTGACCACAGAAGTCTCCGACAGTCCCCTTCATCCTACTTTAGGGAGGACTGAGTTGAGTTATTTGCATTCAGTTTAATACTTTCGCATGGAAGGATTTTATTTCAGAGACAGTGCAACAGAGAAAAGTAATCTGAGTCTCACTAATGGCTTAAATCAGAGCTTTGGGCACCTACCGTTCAACTTTCACCACATTGGAGGCACACACAGAATTGAAAGTTTAAATTGATGCACCCTGAGATGTGTTTCAAAATATGGGTATAAAATACAGATTGCCTACAGAGTTCCTGTGTGTACATAATACTGTAAGCTCTTTGTACACTGACACAGTTGTTATCTTCAGCCACAAAAAGAGAAGTGATGGTGATTTGGGGGGAATTAAGGAGAAGGAGAAAGAAAAATTAAAATAGGGGTAGGGAGAGAGCAAGGAAAGAAACCCTGTATTAAGATTATCCCCTGCCAGCAAGCAGTTTCAAATATCACGGCCAGATTTGCAACTTTAATGTTTCTTCGCATTTTCTTGTTTAGACCGTAGGGGAATACTGAGAAAAAATAGGTGACCTTTCATGTGGCTAATACAACAACCCACCTGCTTTAATCAAGATATCATGAAAGAAGCACAGTGGATCCATTCATCCTAATGTATGCCCCAGATGTTCTGATAGAGTGATTCAGCTGTGATAAATCCCGGGGTCGGGTTTAGTTCTTTTCTTTGCATTCCCTTGTGCTGAGCTAGTTCCCACACAATGAGCTGAATACAGTTCTAAGAAACCATTCTTGCTTTCTTCCTCTTCTCCATCACTTCCTCAGCCTGGGGATGAGAGATAGTATAATTCAGGCTCCTCTTGAAGTCCTATTTCAGCGGCAAACTGGCTGAAATACAGAGCCCCTGCCAGACTGACTTATCCCGAGGTAATGTAAGAACCAAAGATGTCATCAGTCTCTGTTACTTAACAATATACTTCCACGGCCCGCAGTCTGGCCTCGTTGCTTCCATTTCTGCCTCGTCCTCTCACACAACTACAAAAACGCCCTTGATCTTAAAACTCAAGTCCCTTTCAGAGTGAGAAAGGAGTTAGAAAGGACAGGCCACTTGAGAAAGTGTTCCTTGGGCTTTAATTCATTTGAAACCAATGGTTTCTGGGTAGGAAAATGGTGCAAGATGCCCAGCTTGAATGGCGAGTTAATGTTTGCTTAGTAAACCTTCAGCAGAATTGTGTTCATTGTGATGACTTTTAAATTGTAGGCCTCACACCATGTGCCTTTGGATGCTGTTGGACTGATTTTCTTCTGGGTGATCAATACTTTCTCCCTTTGCTTTTCCCGTGCCTCCTTTCATCCTGGTTTTCAGCATGGTAGCCTTTATTGTAGTGGTAAGGGGAACAGCACCACTTCTAGCAATGGTAGAAATGTGTGTGTACATATAGACACATATGTAAAATTTTTAATAAATAAGGTAGACAAAGACACACACACATACACACAGAAAACAGCACACATAGACTCAGTCACTGATTCCATGACCTCCACTGGAAATCCAATGAGCTTCTGCGTTGTTGGAAGGGACTGGCAGTTACGGTTACCACTATGCATAGGTATACCACATTTCTTACCCATTGATGCACTGATGGTCAGTGAGGCTGATTCAGTATCTTGGATCTTGAGAACAATGAATGCTTCAGTAAAAATGGGAGAGGAAATACCTCTGACCCACTGATTTCCTTTCTTGTACCTATATAGCTAGTAGTGGTATTTTTAACATTTTGAAGAACATCCATACTATCTTCCACATGGCTATATATCCCTACTAACAAAGTATAAAGTTCCTTTGTTCTCTCCCTGACATCACTGTGGGAGAATTTGATTGAGAAAAATATAGGTTAATCTGTACAGAATCTGAATTTGTTTTCTTCAGCTTCTCAAATACAGGCTATTTATAGACTACCACTTCTTCCGTGGAAACTCTCTTTCAAAAACAGATTACTGTTTTATGTTGGAGAGTTGAGTAGATAATGAAGGATAGTTATGAAACCCAAAATCAGGGAAAACATACACAAAGTTTTATTTCTGAAATCACCAACTATTACATTATCCTCTGATGCCACAGCTATATAAGCATTGTGCATATATCATTTAGATTTTATATTTTTAAAAAGTAATGAAAATAAGTATACCCCATACAAAACCTTGACATTCGGGGGCTGGGGATTTAGCTCAGCGGCAAAAGCGCCTGCCCGGCAAGCGCAAGGTCGTGAGTTCGGTTCCCGGTTCCCGGTACCGGAGAAAAACCAAAAACAAACAAACAAACAAACAAAAAAAAACCTTGACATTCAATTGTGATTTTCATAAAATGCAGAAAAATTCCAAGATATGATCACAGAAATAGGATGTGGTAGGTGGGAGTCACTAAAATGAGTGAATTGCAGGGCAAATCTAAGTTAAAAAAAAGGTGTCCTCTTAGAGAAACTCTTAGTGTTCAAAAGAAGAGGAAAGACAAGTCTCATTTAAGAAAATTATTACTCTTATTTTATCCATGAGTAAAACTGATATAATTAAACTGTGCCAAGGACACATAGTCCATGTTAGCAGTATTCATTCTAAGATAATTTATAGTATGTTTAACACACAAACACTTCATTCTAGTTATCCGGAGCCTTACTTTGTTAGCATAGTGCGTGTGGCCCTTTTAGTGACTGAGACACAAGACCCCAGCTCATTATTCCTGTGGTACCAATGGTTAATCTTCTGGCATCATCACCACCATCATCTTGTTATGACTGAAAGTGATGGAAAGTCTTGTGTTCACATCATGTCCAGAGACACAGCCAAGTTTAAAGCATTGATGACCCAGGGCCTTGGGAATCTTTGAGGTGTGGGATTCATCTACATGTAACCTGCTTAAGGAGAATGAACAGGCTCGCTCTTGGATTTCAGGTGAAAAGAATTTCTGAGGATCCCCCTTGCAAGTGCCCGAGCAAGTTCTGTGTGGAGCGGCTCTCCCAAGGAAGATACCGAGTGGGAGAAAAGATCCTCTTCATTAGGGTAAAGTTTCACTTTTACTTATCGCCATGTTTTTTATGAGGATATTCAAGATTTGGGAATATATGATGGGAAATATAACAAATACCTAACCAGGAACTTCCTTATGACGTTTACAGTAGGAATGAACCATAAGGTATGAACTTTTTTTTTAAAGTAGTGTGCATGATAGAGTATTACTAAGAACTAAATAAATACAATTATGCTTTTTATATTTAAGCAAACATATGAAGAGATAAAAAGGTCAAATACCAATAAGGAAAAATATATTCACTTTTGTTGCATTTAGTTTCAAAGGAACCATCCCCAGCCTCCTCTCCTGCATGGGGAATAGGAATAGCATTTTTCCCTGCTTTCTCATGCCTTTCACTAGAAATCTATTTTGTTAAATATCAAGATAATTTAAGGAGATTGTGACTTCTGGTAAGACTAAAAGTACCTCTTTTAAAAATATAAGGAAATAAAAAGTATAGCACTGATGCATTCCCAGAAATTTCAGTAAAAGCATGTTTCTGCCTTATTTTTGAGTCATTTACTGAAGAACAGGGATTATGATTCAAAGGAGTTATTTCCCTTCTCATTTGAGTAAATTACACATATCACTTATTATTTGCAGAATAGAATGACTTGAATGTGTGAATTTGTCATAATCAATGAACCTACTCAAATCTCTAGTGAACCCATGGAAGTTCTGTTGCTGTGACATTTTTTTAATTGCAGCTTTTGCCTGAAACTTACTTGTATGACAAGTCTTTTCAAGGGCTCTGATGCCTGTATGTGAAGAAACATTCTATCATAATTTACTTTTAAAATTTAGTAATGTCAATCATTATGTATTTTAACCTAATTTTAAGTCAATCTTTACAGAATTTTTTTTTTAATTTCCAGGAAATAATTGCTATTCTGCTTTGAAATGGTACCAGGAGGGATATAAGAATATTACTTTTAAAGGTTGGGAATAAATGTGGATGGGTAATCTCAGTAGGAAACACAATTTCCTGGGTTGCTTATTTTGTTATTGTTCGTGTTCTTTATTGCAAGAATAACATATTTTTATATGTTATAGGCCTGGCTGACTGTTTTCACTTTACTGCATTAAACAATAATGATTTAGAATCTCCACGGATGGTTTAAAATTCTGCCCGGCTGACCTTTCTCAGTAAAGGGTCAGGCTCCCTCTGAATATTGGGCTCTAGAGCCTAGAACCAAAACAGAGGACTTTAGTCATTTAAAAAAGCTTTCTTTTATAATAGAAATATTAATAAACACATAATTATAAATTAGATGGTTTTCTTTTTCTTGTAACCTAGTATCTTCAGGGAAAAGTATACATTGCATATGCTTACATATCAGTGACTTATTTAACTATTGTCATTTTGTTCTAATGCATTATGAGGAAATGGCATTTATTACTCAAAAAGCTTCAGAGTGGGGCTGGGGATTTAGCTCAGTGGCACAGCACCTGCCTGGCAAGCACGAGATCGTGAGTTCAATTCCCGGTACTGGAAAGAACCCAAAAAAACAAAAAAGCTTCAGAGTGTTGAATTGATTTTCAAACAGTTTTCAGGTTGCTGTTGCTAATACGTGAATGGTGTTGTTTTGAACACCTGTGTTAAATAGTAAGGCCCTGTAATTAAGTCCCCACACACACTAGAAGGATGATCACCTCACAATAACTTTATCATAGGTCTATATTTTTTAAGTTTGCACTTTCGGGTCATGCTTTAAAATTTATCACATCATTTTATGAGGCTTATATGGTCTTAGTCACCTGACTATGTTTATGTATATTGGTCTACAAAAAATACAGACAACAAAACATGCTTGGGGTCTTAGGATTTATCCCCTAGCTTTCTGTCTATCTAGGAAATAGTGTCTCCTTATTGTCATAATGGACCTGTCCAATTCAAAGGACAAAGTAGTGTCTTTAAGTATATTAAGACTATTGGCTTTACTCCTAAACACAATTATCACACCACTGACTCAGAAAGAATGACCCTGCTGAAAGTTACACGCAAGGTTCTCTTAGGAAGCCTGTTTGTAACACAATTACACTTGACTCACTCCTCTTCATGTAAGCCAGACTTCACATTACTGCCATTAACCCAACCCCGTTATCACTGTATGATTATGTACGTATATAAACATACCTTCTCTTTATACATCTAAACAATGATGAGAGGTGAAAATTTTAAAACCGTAAAAATGTGTACAGATTTCAGTGAAAGATCCAGGAAGATATTTTCTGTGTGGAGTATGTCTGTTAAGCATATTCTTTATCTGTTGATTTTTAGAAACCAATGTAAGGATAGATAGTTCTCATAAATCTAACATACTTACATGTAGATGTGTCCATATGATTATGTGGTCACATTTGTCTATATAAATACATCTCCAATTACAGGTAAGGAATTAATCTCTACCTAAATATAAAAAGTCTTCAGGGTAAGGAAAAAATCTTTTTGCTTTTATTTAAATGTCCTAAAACCCCCTGGCAAAGGGGAATTTTTTGTTATTGTTGTTGCCACCCAATCAAAGACGATTTCCAAAAACCAGGTTTTTGCACATACTTTTCACTGAGCAATCTTGTTCTTTAAACTATCAAATGCAACTAATTTGTATCTATATTATACAGATATACACTTACTGTCTTTCAAGGTTATGTGTATTTCAGTTATTTTTGAATTTACATGGTGATGATAAAATCTCCCTACCAATTTCTGCAGTAGCAGAGATTTGAATATTTCCAATCAGTCATGATATGTATCTTTGAAATATACATAGATGGATTAGTGGTGTAAGGTCTTGATTTCTAGGAAGAGAGAATTAAGAATTTTTCTCCTGTTCTTTTGCTTATTCAGTTGATTGGTACCACTTGGCTTAAGTATGAAACCATTTGGCAAAAACTGAATCAGAGACTTCAAGATGGGCTGGGATATAGCTCAGTGGCACAAGCACCTGCCTGGCAAGCACAAGGTCCTCAGTTCGATTCTTGGTATCAAAAAAAAAACCAAAGAAAGAAAGAAAGTTCAAGATTAGGGCCCAAATATCTGTGGCATAGCAAGGGCACCTGTAATTCTGATGTGTGCTGAAATTTGAAAATCAGTCACCTTTAGGAAGAGAAAGCTATGAAAAGGCACTCAATGTAGTATAACATAATGAGAAATTACTTCGTGTCTGCTCATGAAAGAATATTAACACTGTGACACTAAAAATTATTATTTTAAAGTTTTATGTATTGTTAAGAGAAAATGCATCATACAAAATGTTCAGGGGAGAAAAGGCATTTCGGTTACATTTCCACATAAAATGGCTTATATTGAAATGATACATTATTATGAAAAAAAGACTTGAATAGAACAAGAATAACTGAAAATAGTTTCTAACTGTTGATATACAATTATGAATGAACTAATTTTTGTTCACATTTATTTCTTATCATTTTCTTATGATAGTAAAAAAAATGAGCCAAAAAAATTAAGCAATCTGATACAGTTGCAAAGTTGGAATTAAATCACAGGTCCTTGAAAGTTGTCAGATTAATCAGCTGAGTCCTCATTTTAACAGTCCTTTGGCTAAGCCTCTCAAGAAAAGGGTAGAAAGATTTATTGCAGACTTTGCGCTCTTAGGCCTGGGAGGATGTAGCATTTTGTTTTGAACTTGGAACATACTTTTCCTTGGATGAAGTGCTTATATTTTCTCCTCTTTGCTATTTTATGTCTGCATTTTGAAAACTCACATTGTTGAAAATGGGCCCCAGGAAAAATGCAAATATTAATCTACAGTCTCGATAATATGTTTTCTCTTTGAAGACCTCACAATCCTTCAGCCACACATTTTATTTCTTTTTATTAATCATTAAAGCTTTCAGCACTTGGTGTTCCATTCCTTCAGGGCCCAGTATTTAGGGACATGAAAATACCCTAATGTGATAAACTGATCTGACTGATCTCTGCTAATGTATGAAATGGATGTACATGGCTCCAATGACTAGAACACACACAGGTAACATCCTTACACTTAGCAGAGTTGCTCGTATGCTTTAGCTGCAAGACTTCCTGTTGGTGGAGTATGTTGTGAGATAGCTTATGTTTTGGGGGTAGCTTGCTTAGGCATTAATGTGATGAATGCCTTTTTTTCAGGTAGTCAGAATTTGTCAGTACCATAAAATTGTACTTTAGGGCTGCTTAAAATATATGCCAAAGAATAATTGTTCTGATACTCAAGTCATAATTTGTAGAGACACAGTAAAGAGTTTAAGCAGACTTTCATAATGATTCTTACTACTGACAATTGACTTTGTTCATCTCTCCTAAACGCTTGATATATCTCATTACAACTTCTCAGACCTATGTGGTAAATAATGTTGTTATTCCCACTGTACAGTTGTGAAAGCTGACACAGATGTTGAATATGTTCCTCATACCATAAGCTATTTGCACATAGAATCGTGATTCAAACTCTGGCAGCTTAACTCCTGAATTTGTACTCCTTATGACTAAATAATACTAATTTGTTTGCCTGGAATTTCTTGGATGTTTCAATATATTAATAGAATCTGTAAGCCCTTAGAAAGAATTATACTGTGTAGCGTTTTTCACATATTCTTAACCATAGAAATAATGCTCATCCCATCATTCGTCCAGAGCATTATCCTAGGCTAGAAGATTAGGAAGGCATATTTTGAGAAAGCTCCCGTAAATCTAAGAAATTTTTTAAAGTAATCAGTAGCAAGAATTATATGGAAGTGAGAGATTTTTATTTCTTCCTCACCACAGTTAAAACCCGAACATTTTAAGTTACTAAGAAGAATAATTCAAATTGTGCTCCTTTTTCCATCAAGTTCCATTTAGAAAAGATTATTTCCAAGGAAATGCATAGGAAATCTTTACAAGAGAGACAATTAGAATTTGATAAAGGCCATTTTTGCAGACATTTCACCAGGTACTTTATATACATTATCTGACACACTCCTCTCACCATAGAGTGAGAATATTGCTTTCATTCTTTTGTTGTAGGCTGTGCAAAATAAAGTCTTAAGGATTTAAAGTCTTAAGGGAATGATATAATATTTATATTCCTGACTCCTCAACCTACAGCACGTGACATGCCAGGTTTTCTCTTGTGCCAAGTCCATTATATGCAAAAATTTAATGACAAGATTAGTCTTCTGAAGAGCATTTGTTCTACAATATTTAAGGTACAGTTATAGTAACATATTCCTTATAGCATATGATAGTGATAACAATTAGAACAATATTTATGAGGTATACTCTGTTAGGCACTGTCCAAATATTTAATATTGTCTATTCAATTTAACATATGAAACTAATTAGAATTGTATATATAATGTAGGATATGTTCTTATCTGTTCTTATATCTTTTTACTAAAGATCAGAGAACATAATTTTCCCCTGTTTTCACTGTAGGATCATTGGAGCTTGATAATTGTAGATATTTTTAAAGTAGATTAATGTTATTTCAGGACATTTTCAAGCAGATCTCCTCGTTTCAGTAAAAGTACACGAGATTTCATCTATTCGCAGAGTTTAAGGACATTTCTGCACAGATGACTTGAAGGACCTTAAGAAAAGACAATGAATAATTTAGCTGGAAATCAGCAAAAGGATTTGCATCATTATGGAATAACGGTCTTTTTACTACTTTTGAATTAAATCATCACAGATCAATAGAAAGGTCACACACATTGTTATTGACTCTGTGTAAATTTTTTCTTTATCATAAAAATTCTTCCGGATTATACAGGGGTGGTAAAAATCTACTCACTATAGCAAACCAAGGAAGAAAGGCACCAGAGCTGTGTTGCTATAGCAACCAAACCCAGAGTGTCTTCCGGGACTTGCTTTAAGGGAAGGTCCAATGATAGCGGTATTGCGTTCTTTTCGGCTTTTCTGACACGTATTGATTTACTGGGAGTAAAAGGTAGCTCGGTTCAAATTGCATACCTTTCCTGGTAATGAAAAATGGGCTGCTGTGAAAAAATGCCAAAGAGCTTTAAACAAGTAGCGAGAAGATTAAAGCTTCCATTTACCTTAGTAGAACCCTTATAGAAAGCCACTATTTAATAGCTGAAAGTGAAAAATTAATTTTGGGGGCAAGAAATTCAACTAATTTGGAAGAGTATGAGAGCAGCGGTTGTTATTTCAAAATGAGGTAATGGTTTATGTTTGTTTCTAGGAGAGGGAACGTGGCTGTTGGTTCGTGGGTGTGTGAAATCCCCATCAGCTCTTACACTGCTTTACTCCATGGTTAGACACATGACGGCCAGTGCATGAATATTTCCAGCCTTGGTCTCTTTCTCGTTCAGCTGCCTTGAAATGGCACTAAGTCAACATGCATCTCAATGCTTTCACTTCAGCTATAAAATTCTTTCTCTTAAATAATTTTTTCCATCAAAGATACTTGCATTTATTTGTCATTTATTTATGTTCACTAAGGCTGGGCTAATAGCACAGGTGTAATTTATGCTTTGGTAAAACATATCTGAAAGACTTTGCTAGTGTTCGTATACCCTCCTACCCCACTCTGAGGAAGGCATACCTTGTGGAGGAAGGCAAAATGAGTAATGACTAGCCCTTTCTACAAAGGACTCAGCTCATGGGATGCTGTCTTTATGACAGTTACTTTGTAGGGTTAGAAACCTTTATTTTATTTTATTTTATTTTTCTGGTTTTGGTTTTTCTCCGGTACCGGGAATCTAACTCACGACCGTACGCTTGCCAGGCAGGCACTGTGCCGCTGAGCTAAATCCCCAGCCCCTGGTTAGAAACCTTGAAATTTGGAAACAATTAAACCAGGTTTAATTTAAGATTTTAGCCTGGCACTGTATCTATTTGATACTACTTTTAAAAGCAAAACAATAAAATTTGGTATTTATTAGGAGAATGGAAAAAATAACTAACATATCTACACAGGTGTCACAGGCTTAAGGTGGATACTTCATTTCTTCTCCCAGTGGTTGAAGAACCACTTCTAGTGTACATTACATGAGAGCTCAGCACCAAAAATCACTCTTCTTGAAATCTGTCACTATTAACCATTTAGCAGTGAGAGGAATTTTTTAAACTCGTGCTTCCTTCACCTGACTTGATGAGTATTCTTCCTCAACTCCAGCTCAGTTAGCGACAGTTCACCACGTCTTCAGCTTTAGAATGCCCGTGCACCTCTGCTTTATCTCAAATAATTTTTTGTGCTGTTATGCTGCATCTAGAATATATGGTCCTTTTCCTCCACTGGCCACAGATCAAAACTTTTTAAACTTAAACATTGAAAAATATTGGAAAATCAAGATCTCAACTTTACTGAGAAAATGCATCATTCCTGTGATCTGCATTCCCTATCTCTTCCTCCTTCAAATTAAGATACATTACATTTGCACGTTTGCATTACGATATGCTGTGTATGTAACAATCAATATCTGGGTGTGCACATATGTACAAATGTGTGAAGTAAAAATGACTATTAAGAGTTGAATTAGTCCAATAACTTGGCACTTTAATGGATTTATTTATTTATTGTTTAGTTTTTATTTTTGAGATGTGGTCTGTCTATGTAGTGCAGGCTGGCTTTGAATTTGCTTATGTAGCCCCTGCGGGCCTCACACGCACAGTGATCCTCCTGCCTCAGCCTCCCTAGTGCTCAGATTACAGGCCTATGCCATCATGCCAGGCCATGGATTTAAGAAGATCTCAACTTGGGGCTGGGGATTTAGCTCAGCGGCAAAGCGCCTGCCTGGCAAGCGCAAGGTCGTGAGTTTGGTTCCCAGTGCCGGAGAAAAACCAAAAAAAAAAAAAAAAAAAAAGATCTCAACCTGATTTTCTTGTGCCTAAAATTTAACTCTTTGATGAAAGATTTTATGATAAATATTCATTTTTCTGTGTGCACGTGACCATGCACATCCCCACACATAGATATTATTCTACACTTCTGCGTTATTTCTTGGTATCAGATGCTTACATGGGTGTCTTCCCTGGTTTCTTCTATTTAGCCTTCACAAACACAAGGAAACTAAATGTGGAGAGCTAATTACATACAAGGAAGTAAGTTAGAAACTTTTATTTGAATCCAGTGTGTCTCATTGCAGAGCCCTGCATTTTAACCACACACTCTCCATTTTGTTTCAGGCTGGCTAGTATTTAGACACCTCGTTTTATGAGTGTAACCCCTCTATCTTTTAACATCTATTACTAAGTTATCTTCAGTTGGTGATAGCTCCTAATTTGCCCATTCCTTTGCCTGTATCTTGTGGCAAAACACGGAATTCAACCACAAATACCTGGTAGAGAATCAGAAGGGGAAAAACTAGGAAACAGAGCCTTACAGAACAGCAGCCAAACAGTGAATTAAAACTCCAAGCGACAATGGCTTTTATGTATTTAACAAATTTATTGATTTTCTTTTCAGTATATTCACAATACTTCAAAAGTCTTCCAGAAGCAAAAATTTGTGTTAAGGATAAAAAACCTAAGCAATATTCTCAATTAGAAATTGTGATTTATAATTGGATTTTGCTCTGTTAAGATGAAATCTTTAATTATGGATGAAATAATTTTCTGAAGCAGAGAGGTAAAGTTGGTTTTTGTACATTTTTATCATTTCACCAAAGAGTCTAAAATTAAACTTGTAACAAAAGAAAAATTTGGCCTATCAATTAGTGCTTTTGAAATCCAGCTCCTTCAGGTTAAGTGTCTAATAATTTAAACATGATTTTCTTTTTTGGTACCGGGAATTGAACTTAGGACCTTGCACTTGCCAGGCAAATGCTTGTGCTACTGAGCTATATCCCCCGTGCTAATAATTTAACCAAAAATAATATTCTTAACTGTTTTAAATTTTGTTCCTTGATCATGGTCCAGATATCTTACCTTTATATGGATCGTAAAGAACAATCACATTTACATCATTTCATTTTAGTATCATTACCACCATTTGAGAAAAATGAATGTGATTGTTCATTTTTATATCTTATTGAGGAAGAAAAGTCTCATCTAATAGAGAGTTGGTACTTTATCTGACTTAACTAGCAAATAAGTGCCTTATCCAATTATACTATACAATGTTAATGTCTGAATTGCATGTTTTAAACTTCACGCAGTAAAATTTCCCTTTGGAGCTGTTG
Organism: Chinchilla lanigera; assembly: GCF_000276665.1. Taxonomy (NCBI): domain Eukaryota; kingdom Metazoa; phylum Chordata; class Mammalia; order Rodentia; family Chinchillidae; genus Chinchilla; species Chinchilla lanigera. Next base: position 3,182,583 of record NW_004955476.1, read on the forward strand.
TTAAACTTAGCATAGATGAAAATGTTTAGTTGCTCAGTATGCTTTAAATTTACAAATCATTTGTTTGAAATTACAAAGTACGTGTTAAACTGTAATGTGAAATTACAAAGCTTATAAGATTTTTATTTTACAGTCTCCTCAATGAGAGTATTTGTTTATATATTTCTACACTGATATAAATGTTCACAATTTTTTTTTGCAAAGGGGAAAGAAATGAAACAACTGAACTTAATATGGTATGTCCTTGAATTATTAATAAGTTTTCTAGCAGCCAAAGACTAAACCTGTGAAATATCTGTCATTATAAATGGTAGGTAGTTCCCCTGTGGCCTCAAGTTGCATAAGCAGGATGCAGCCAGATTCATCAAGAATTGTGTTTTGCAGATGTGACCATTGTGAGTTTGTATTGAGGGTGATGAAGCTATGCGGTAGAAAGGCTGCCATTTTAACATTTACACTAATAAATTAGAACTCCATTATTTGGTGCTACCTTTTTGATAACGTTTGTAAGTTCAGTTACTACGCAGTGTGGCTATTTTAGGCTTTACCTTGCATTTTCCTCTAATACTTGAAAGTTTGAATTTCAGCTCCACAGTTAAAATATGTAATGTTGCACCTGGAGGTGCTGCCTTCCTCCGAACTGCCCGGCCCGCCATTGCTGTTCACCGCAGTGGTGTGGGCCTACTTTACCTGCGTTTATTCTAAGTGATACTTTCACAACCGTACTAGTAACAAATGCTTCATTAGGATTAATTTAAAGCTTGCTTGTACATTGTCCTACAATACACTCCTCTTTCATTTCCTGCCATCTTGTTAAAAGCATATTGAGATCGCAAAGTTTTGTGTAGTGCTTGGGAGGAACAAGTGATAAGAATTGGGATTGAAGGCTGGCTCGAGGATACATCACTCTTAAAGTGAAATTCCTGACATTACTCAAACTATAAGAAAAGAAAAGCCAAGCAAGTTGCTAAATTGTGTCCTCCCTTTCTCTAAAAGAACACTGGCAAAAAGTGACCGCATCAAACAATCGCTTGTTCCCTGGTGCAGCATTCACGCACATTGTCCTCTCCTTCCCATCCCAGGATCTCACCTTCAATGCTACACTCGCCCCTTGTCCCCTTAACACTTGTGGACTCTGATAAAATGCCGCTTGTCCCTCTCAGACTTCTTACCATCTAGTTTGTGTTATACCCAAATTTAGGTAAATATAAACTTCATGAAAAGTTTTAATTACTTGAAACATAACTATGTAAGTGGCGTCCTCATCGCTCTTCCTTGTCATGACCCATCCAATTGATGTTCGTCCCCTTTCCCGGAAATTGATACCACGGTTAATAATCTCTAAATTTCAGTCTGAGCACTGTCGTTTGTCCTGCTTTTTCTGACATACAAGCTTATAGAATATAGGATACAGAGAAAATTGGTTAATCTTTCTGATGCCTCACTTAAAGGTAGACAAAGGGCAAACGTGATTAAACTTTATTTTGTAACTTACGGTAGGCTAAAGAACTCCAAGAATCCCAATCTGGAACTGCAGCACACATGTGCACAAATACGGAACTTGTCATCCTCTACCAATGTGTTGGTCATGATCATATTACACAGTTCAGAGCTGCTTTATTGTGATTAGTCATTGTCCTTCGACCTGGGCTATTAGAAAACTTGTAGAAACTCAGGAGGTACAGCATTTTGTTAATGTCACATTGCCTGCCTACCTTGTAGGACTAAGGCTAAGGGGAAAGTTAGCTTTGCACAAGAAAGTGCTTTGGACCACACTGTGCACAACACAAAACTCCTCTTTGCAAAACAAGGATCTTTGCAAAATAGCTTTAAATCTCCCCCATTTCACTACCAACCTATAGCTGATCTGGCAGTTCACTAGAGGTTCTGATAGGAGGAGGGAGGTAAGTTCTCAGGAGCAAAGTGAGGAGTCCCTGTATCCAATTGTAGAGGCCTCATTTATCTCCTGTATTTCCTCAGTGTCTTACAACAACAACAACGACAGATTTCACAGTGAGCACTCCAAAGGAACATGAATTTCCAGCAACATCTTGGCTCTAAAGATATGACTAGGCTCCTCCTTCCTGTCTTGTACCCATGGACTTGTGTGTCAATATGGACATTTACCTATACAAATTAAAGGAAAGGTGAGGCTAATACGTCCTACCAGTCAAAGGGGAGGTAGCTTTGCCAGACAAGCAAGCCAATAAAAATACAATCAAACCAATAAAATTACAGCCATGATAATGTCTAACAGAAATGGAAACAAATTTTTTGCTGAAGATGACTTTGCTACCCCTGATGCTCAGAGAACCTGAAAACAATGCTTTCATTGCAATTGAAAGCCATTCAGATGAAGCAGGTTCTCCTTGTAGCCACTGTGAGATTAGCATGCTCAACACATTTTCAATTACAGGAGGAGGAGATAGTAGAATAGAAGAGGACTCAGGTATTATATAACTCTGTGAAGGTAACTACAGGGAGAGGGCCTATTACAATCCAGAAGGCAGATGTGTGTGCACAGGGTGGAAACCACAGAAATCAGAATAAGATGGCAGGATATTCCCTCAAAGTAGGCATTTCCACTGAAAATGAAGTTTATAGTTTTGTAATGATTTTCCCTAGGTTTTGTTAGACATTCTCTGGACTCTGGTGTACATTTTCTCTTGTGGGAGTGAGACTCTGATTTGAGGTCCATTTCCCAGGCAAGCTTATTTCTTTACCTGTCTTTTGTTTTGAAACAGGAAGCCAAAGGACCCTACAAAAGTGATAATTCTAATGTTTGTGTTTCCAAATGCCAACAGCTGACACAGGCCATGATTCTCTGATTATATTCACTTCATTTCTTTAACATGGATTACTATGCAAAAAGCTGCCCTTCGCTTCGAAAATGAAGAGAAAATAGTTGTTGTAAATGTAGCTGAGAAGAATAGAGTTAAATCTTGTCACAAAAGGTCACAGTTTGCATTTTTAGGTGATGTTCCTGCACTTTTCTGCAATGGAGATGGAGAGCATTTTATGAACCTCGTATCTTCTTCTTTCAGTAGGGTCTTCATGGTTGTGCCTATGTCTCCACAGCCAAAGTAAAGCAGACATTGAAGGTAATTACTTAGATAATTAAGGGGAAAACCTCTCCTCTTTGCTTTCAATGTGGAGCCTGGGCCTCCAATCCAATGAGGGAATTTGGGCATCCAAAAGTGAATATTTTACTCATTTTCTTTCATTCCTATTTCTCAGTGAGGTAGTAAATTTTGTTTCTCTCTTGTGTTTTTCAATAATACTTACAAAAATTCCAATATGGGCTGCATTGTGGGTGAGTGGAAATCTGTCACCTCATCATTTTTATCTGTTCCTGGGTTGAATGCTCATGCTTTAGTGCCTTCTTTCATAGAACTTATTAAAATTATTTTAAAGTGTTAACCTGGGTTTTGCTTCCATATGTCATACCACCTTGGGTTTTGCTCTCAAATATTTTAAATAATACATGCACAGAATTAAAACTTAAGCATCATTTAATTTCAGAATATTTTTGTTCTACCCTGTTGCATGAATTGACTTTGTAGTTTACCACCTGTGGAAATGTATGGACCTCTGCCAAATTTGTGGCCCTGACACTGTGGTACGCCACCTGCCGTGGTATCAGCAGACACGTGTGATGTATTACCTTAGCAGGATAAAGCTCAAGGAGGACAGGAATTAGACAGGACTCGAGTTTGAGGTCCTGAGTTTGCCAGTGAACATGGGAGGATTGTCTCCTTTACAGTTCTTAATAATTATGAACTACAAAGAACAGCTAATTTGACAGAGTCTTCTGTTACATGCAAAACCAAAATAACTTTCAGAGCAACTTCATGTTGAAAATGTTGTTTTAGGCTAGATATTTTGAACCTGCATTTTGAAAATTAGCTTAGATTTCTGAGTATAATGAATTGCCTTTCTTTACCCATCATATATTCTTTTATTCATTCACCATGTATATAGTGTGTGTAGCACATGAATGAGCTAATAGAAATCTTGAGAACATAGTTTATCCATAGCTCTATTTCTTTGTAAATACAGTGTTCCTCAGTACCCAAACTTAATTCTTTTCATGATCCTGGTCACACACTGAATTAGAAGAGAACCTAGTCAGATTTCTCCCTGAGGTGAATGTTAAACATAACCATTGAATTTGATTTGGTTCTCAAACAATTCAGTTTGTGAACTGAGTGGTGGAAAGAATCAAGTTCGGGAATGGAGGTGCCACTGTAGTATACAAATATACTATCAATTCTGAAAATTCAGTGTAATCAACTTGGCGATCCCCACTAGTAGCTGACAAGCAGAAGAAAGAGACGGGCTCCTAACGCTCACTTGGAAAACTTCTTCAGTACATGAGCAGGTACATTGTAGAACACGAGTGCATGGAACCAAACACAGCTCTCCTTGTGCTTGTTGAAAAACATTGTTTGGAGACTTCAGACAATGTTTCTGGTAGACAACTGTTTTCTTCAGACAAGTTATTGGTAAATTCAGGGGAAACCCAGTCTACTGAGCAAATCTGACTACGACAGCTGTGACCCCATTCATCACCAAAGTTGACTGCACTGCTGTTACAGGCTGGTGTTCAGATTCCTCTCCACTCTTCAGGTGTCACTTAGTTCAAGAAAATGTTGCCTGACGGGTTTTGTTTTTTTTTTTTCTAATGAGTTTTCTGGTTCAAAGAACATCAGTATCTGTGTTATGTTCTACTTTGATTGCCCACATTCTTACTTTTTTAAAAAGTAACTTAAAAAAAATCTTGTAAGCAACTGTAAGATGGCATATTTATTGAACTAGAGAGACAAGAAAACAGTTATCTAAAAACACTTTTTAAGATCCTTCCTATTTTAAAATAAGTCTTTAAAGAAAATCTTCATGGTTAGTAAGAATGTGATGGACATGGATTTTACACAAGAGGTTTGCAGGAGTTGGCATGTTAGTTCTTCTAAAATCACCTTTGGAGGAACCTAACCATCAGGCAGAATTTTCTTTTTTGCTTTTCCTGCTTTCTCTTTTTTTCCCAGAGAAGAGAAGTAGCAGACTGAGGATGGGTGGCCAAGTTTTGGAGTGGTATTTCCATCCAGATTTCTTGGGTTTTTATGTGTGTAAACACAGACATAGAGAGACAAGCCTGTCGTTGTTCTAACTGAAGCTAAACACCCTGAAGTTAAGAGTGAGCCAGCCCTGCTGCTTCTGTTCCCAAGAACGCCAGGGCTGCCCAAAGCAAGGGTTTGTTGCAGAGCTACATCAGCTGGGACTTCTCTGGCCCTAGAACCAACGTCAGGGTCGTCAGTGGGTGCACCCTCTTCCCACGGCCACCTTTCCTTCCATGCTTGAACTCAGGAAGTTCTGGGGAAGCTTCAAAAGCTTCCTACATGGTGGAACAGTGGTTGTGCAGTGGGATTAGAAGGCCTTGCCACCTCTTGGAGCTGAGGACTGAGATAACTGGACATCCTGGGAGGGGACACAATGCCACCTCCTAAATCTTAACTCCTCCTGGGGGCTGCGGTCTGCTGCTCACTGTCCAAATTCACTCCTGCACTGTGCTCCTCAAGACTTGCCAAGCTGTCTTCATTTCTGAGCTCATGACCCACCCCTGTGCCATTTTCAGTTTTCGCTGCCTCAGTCCCAGCACACTTTGCAGAAGTTACAGTGGAGTTTCAGCTTGCCCGATGTGGGGAAGCCCTGAAGAACTGTGGCACATACTTCTAGGTGTGCCGGGGAGGGTCATAGAGGTGGCCTTGGGTCTAGGTGCTGTCCAATCCCGTCTCTCGGGCACTGTTCCCCTGCTCTCTTCCCTGCCACTTGGAAGCAGCTTCGCTCTGTCACAGCCAGGATGCTCCCGCCTTGGAGCCAGCCGAGCGTGGGCTGAACCCATGGGTGAATTAAACTTCTATTCTGTCTAGTTGTGGGTGCTGGGTACCGTGTCCCAGTGATGGGGAAGCTGACAAACACCCCCCGCCCCAAGATGGGACTTCCACGTCAGCCATCTGTGCCCCCCACCCAGCGCCACCCTCAGTCTTCATTGGTCCTCCTTAGACCCGCTCCCTCTCATCAGCTCCGTACAGGACTGCGATTACCCACTTGCCGTGGAACCCATTTGCTGTGAAAAGTTACTCTTTCTGAGACAAGAGCACCTTATCTGCCTGTCGTGTTTCCATTTTCTTGACTGATCCCTTTGAATTGCCACTTCTTTCTTAATTTTCATTTTTTACTAGTACACGTTTGCCGTACATAGGGATTACATTCTTTGTGGTGGGCTGATCCATGTACATAATGCATCTTAATGCTTTTCTTAATCCCCTTCCCCTCCCCTTCCCAACCCCCACCTCCATCTTTTGTCAAAGGTCTGGCTCCCTGTTTTCCACCTATCTTTCATCTTGTTCTTTAATTTACTTATATTTTGGGTTTCTCATATAGTACAAAGCGTGTGATACTTTAGCAATCCCCTGCCATCGCATGTTATAAAAGAAGTGGAAAATATTCTTTTAACCATTTAGATCCTACAGATTCTGCACAAACAGAGTGAGAGAGGTGATAATGTATTGAAAATCCTTGCTCCCTGGATATTCACAGTGAAATACATCAAAGTTCCATTATCATTTTATGTGCAGGTTTATACTGAATGATTTCCAACCCTATTTACTCTAATACAAATCTTTTTCCAAAACAATCGAGCATCTTCTTAAATTACTAAGTATTGAAACAACTACAAGCAACTTATCTTGACTGTGTTCCCTCTAATATTGACATGAAGGATTTTTATTTATATATATTTAATATATTTAGTGTTAATAAAGGACTTTTATCCTATTTTGAAATAACAATTCTTAAATCTTTTGGTAGCAAAACATTTTAGGGTTTAGCTAAGAGCCCCAGAATTGAGTCATTTCAGAGAGGGCTTAAACCAGTACTTGGTGCATTCACTTTGAGAATGGACATCTCTTTGGCGGGGCATGAACTGAACATCAAAGTTAGGCTCGAGATATACTTCTCACTGGTCTGTCATGAGATGTGTTTCTGGAAGTTAGCTGTAAGGTCGAAATTGCCAAGAGAGTTACCTGTCATGAGGTTTGTCCGTTAACTCGAACTTCAAAAATCAGAAAAGGTAAAAATAAAAATATTAGGGAAAAATATAGAAAGAGATTTAAGGAATAAGCAGAGGTTTGTCAAAGCATTGAAGAGAAAGTGGTCCCATCAGAGTAAAGGTCCCAAATTCCCAGAGAAGGAGGGTGGCAGGGAGATCAAACGATTAAGAATCAGACCCACTGAAAGGGCAGCCTTTCACACAGGACGAAGGAAAGGTGGTGATGGGCGCAGTTGTGAAAGGGAAAGAAGAAGCCATCCAGCCCCTGGAAAGCCACCCTTAGGACGCGAATGCTGCCTCTGTCCTGAAGGCAAATGGGGGATTCTAGAGAGCGGAGGGGTGTGAGTAGAGCACATTTTCCGCCACTGAGGTTTTGGAGCTCAGAAATAATTGAAAGGCTGTAAAGTTCAGAGCGCACCCAGCCGTACTGGCTTGGGAGTGGGTAGCCTGTGACAGTGGAACTCAGCCTGCAGACCTCCCTGATAAAAATCCCAGGGTTAACATGTACTGTCATCTACCAGGTGAGGCTTTCTGTCTTGACGTGTAGATTACTAAAATAGAAACTCTCTGAGGTCCTCTTTTTTCACTTAAACAACAACTGAAAAGCAACGTGTTGCTGTTGGCTGGGTCTGCAGCACATCAGCCTGGCATAGGGGATCATGCTGGGCTTCAGTAGGTCAGAATTTCCACTCATTAATAAGAGATTTCTTTGGGGAGAATTTTACATAGAATAAAAGTACAGGCTACTCATAGACGCTAAGAAAGAGTGACAGGAAATTGCGTTTTGTATTTCATAATTGTAACTTGTTTTCTTTAAACCTCTGGGTATTATCAATTGACAAGGGTGAAATTAATTAGCAGAAAGGCAGGGACTGGTGCTCCTATCAACAAGCTTCAGAAATTCATTACTAAAGCTCTTTCTTCCAGATGTTACCCAGATTCTCAGTTCCAGATTTTTCTGGTGATTTAGTACATGTTACGTTTAGCATAGCAGAGCAATAAAGAATAGTACACTGCTCCCAGTAAGCCGTGCGGTGAGACCACAACATTTACTTTAAAACTGCTTCTTGGGCCAAAAATCCCTGAGAGAATTCATCAGTCATTTACACATTTCTGTACATGAGTGCATTATACAAGTACCCAAAAGCAGTGGTTCCAGATGTGGGGCTGAGTTTAGCGCCTTGGGTACATGTTCACACCATTTAGTCTTCTCCTGGGAAATCTGGATACTGTCAGTAACAGACATGAAGCACCTACTGTGCGCTGGACACTGGTGTGACTGACAGAGTAACAGAGCAATCTCTTCTTTTAGTGGGGAGACAGACAGTAAAAGTCCACATACAGTTAATTCAAACTTTGAGGGATACAGTTTCCTTATAACTGCTTAATTCTATTGTTTTACCTATTCATTACAATAAGTAATGGATTAGCATGGTTATATTACAATAATAATCTATTTAAAAATGTAAGATGTGGGCCAGATTTGTCCTATGGACCGTACTTTGTTGATCTCTAATGTTGATTACTAAATAAGCTCATCCTAAGACAGGGCAGGGATAAAGTGGAAGAGATAAACTGGATCTGGTTGCTTTGGATAGGATGATTATAGAGGACTTACTTGTGATTAAGTTAAATTGATGTGTAAGTGATTAAAGAATGTGCTGTAATACTATCTATTTATCTGTCTTTTATTAAAATTCTTGTTTTGAACCAGGAATCGAACTCAGGACTTTGTGCTTGCCACTGAGCTATATCCCTGGCCCCTCTTTGTGTTAGTGTAGAGGTAAAACTATGACGTTAAGTTGCACGTTACTCATTGTTATGGTTGATATACTGTCAACCTGGGGAATCCAAAGGTTTGGCTAAGTGACTCAGCAGTTTTGCAGCTTGGGGTAAAAAGGACATGTCCTTACCCTTTGAGATGTTGTTTATTGTGTTAATTTGAGAAGTTTAGAAGGTTAACTGTGTGACTCAGAAAACCCTGACTGATACACCCACTTACAGAAGGCGGGAATTATAAGCACTTGCTGACTTGCCCAGAAAGTCAGTAATTATTACACAGTTACGGAAGAGTATCTGATAATAGCTCCCCATGAGGCTGCAGCTTCGCTAATTCGTTCTTATCTCTGACTTTTAGTAATATTTATCAAATTATGCTACTCACTTAGCACTGGGAAATGGAACATTGGCCAGTGTGTGTTGGCATATGCTGCCCTGCGGAGTGGACAGTGTTTCATCCTAGCTCAGTCCTCGTTTCCTGCTCTGGGATTTTTTCTTCTGGAGTTGGCACACCGGGACCATTGGATTCTTTCATGGGACTGAAAACAGTTACAACAATGCAGGTAGAATTCCTGCAAGTAGTGCCTCAATTTGTCAAATTTCTCTCATCATACACCAACACAGATTTACTTGGATATATCATAAACAGTAAATGAGAGCGAGGAAGGATATACCTCTGAATCTCACATGTACTCTGTCATAAGATTTGTAGTGATTTTTTTTTTATTTTTTTTTGAGACAGGTCTTACTGTGTAGTTCAGGCTGGCCTTGAACTCTATGTAGCCCAGGTTGGCCTCAAATTCATGGTGACCCTCCTGCCTCAGCCTCCTGAGTGCTGGGATTACAGGTATGCACCACCACACCCGGCCAGGTTGGTTATTTTGGGTGTAGTTCTTAAAAGCTGAGCCATTCAAAAGAAAACTCTGAGAATACAAGTAAACCAATAACCTATGATGTTTGGCTCTCTTGCTTAGACCCCATTTCTATTTACTAAAACAAATCACCTCACTGACAGCAGTGATTTAATTGTACGTAAACACATCTAACTGATTTTCTGTGTGAAAATAAAATCTAAAATCTGTTCTTAGAGTTATTTCTAGACAGAACATGTCTCCAATCCTAATGTAATGCAAATATATATGTGGATTAAGAGAACATTGCATTTGATAGGATTTGACATCTTCAGTGATTGAGAATTACTATATTTGTACACAGAAATCCCACTGCAAAAACCATAAAAGCTGTACTCTACGGATGCTAGAAATGGAATAAACAGTCTATAAATAGACTGTAAATAGTCTTTGTTTTCAAAGACTCTTGATGCATGCGAGCAATGTGAAAATAATAATAAAAGTATGGTACTTCTTGGCAAGTGAGGGATGAGGTTAGGACTATCCTCCCAGAGTTACCTCAGGATAAACATGCAGCTCTGAGCCAGGCCTGTGAGTATTCTCGGGGCAAACCAGAAATGGATTCGCATGTAGAATCCTTTGTCAGGAAGTGGATAGCATCCAGACCTCAAAGGTTGGATTGGAAGGAAACTCAGGAGTCAATAGCACAAAGGGAAAGAGAGAAAATGAAAGATGCCGTGAGACAGAGCACAGCACAAACTACAGATCCATTCATTCCTTTAACTGCTTGCTGGGCACTTCTAATGAAGCGGGCACTGTTCCAAGCAGGGAGGGATTTAGACAGGTGAGACCAGTGTGCATTGTCTTTACCCGGACGGCTTTCGCAGAGAAGGTGGAAATTCACCGGTGTCTCGAGAGATCCATGGGTTTGTCTGTTGAGAGAGATTGTGGATGATAAGAGCCGCCTGGCAGCGCAGTAAGAAGGACCCGAGGGATGTGTGCATACCGAGTGGGCCAGGTCGGTACAGATGACGTAGAGAACTGAGAGACAGAATAGGAGGAGTGTACGGGTCCACTTTCTGCTAATGACACCATAGCAAGAGAGGGCAAGTTGTAAAGAAAAGACTTCTGGTCACTCACGACTCTGCAGGTCAGAGGTTGAAGGGACACATCTGCTGTTAGCCTTCTCCCTAGCAGAGTCCCAAGGTGGTGAGAGCGTCACTGCAGACGGGGAGCACTTGCAAGTGACTCTTTGTCTAGTACAGACACCTGCACGCAATAATGAGGACTCTGTCTGGTGACCTGGACAGGTGCCAGTCGCCTTCCAAAGACTCCAACTCTGAAGCCACATCCTAGTAACTTTCCACCCTCTGAGGACCTCATGGGGTGAACTGACTCTTCACTGGGGGTGGGGAGGGACTGTTCAAATCAACATGGAGAAAGACAGACAGAGCAGTTGTGTAGGACCCTGAATGTAAAGCTGAAATTGTTGACATTTAACTTCAGGCCACTGGACAGCAATGGGAGGTACTGAGCAATGTTATGATAAAACAGAAGCTTAAGGCATGCTGGCAGAGTCTTTGTATGTAATTATGGATTGAAGCACAAAGGAGAGTGATGCAGACACCTAGAAGGCTACTGCCATAGTACATAGGAAGTGGTAGTTCAATAGTATGGGAGCAAGGAAAATAAGAAAGGGATAGAAAACGGTTAAGCATTCCTAATCCAAAATCTGTACAAAACTCTTGAGCACAGATTTTGAACATGCAAATTTTTTAAGGGATGTTCAGTCATAAGCTCTATGGAAACAATAAAAAACCTGCAAAACTCTGAAACCTAAAACACTTGTGGTCTCAAGAATTGCAGCAAAGGGATTCTGAAACAGTAGTATTTGAAGGGTAAATATGATTAGACATGAATAGGGCAAAAAAGATGCAAAGTGGAAATTAGAATTTTGAAATAGTGATTGCTTAGTAGATATTACTTCTCCCTCAGGAGTGGGGGCTTAGTTAAGGGAAGAAGAAGAGTTTCCAAGGTCAAGTGATTCTGCTATCCATTTTGCTGCATAGCCCTGCTCGAGTTATTTGCAGTCACTGACTCATCCATAGTGTGAATTACGGTACTCATTTTTAGAGGGCTGATCATTTATTCAGCAGATAGTCCACAAATTTTTCTAGCTTTGGGGATCTGAGAAGTGATAAGTCAGGGTCCCAGCTTTTACACTGTATGTTCTCTAGGAGAAATGGCATCCTTCCCAGTGAGCAAATACAGAAGTTGAAGTGAGGTCCCGAGACATGTTAGAAGGAGATTTTGATGCATTCAGGAATAGTGGAGCTCAGGAGAAGTGACTGCATGAAGCCCTAAAGGACAGCCTCTCCAAGTAGTGATATTTGAAGTGAGACCAAAATCCTGAGGGCCAGACTTAAAAAATACCAAAAAACAAAAACAAAAAAGAGGGAAAGGGATCAAGAGATGGACGGAGGGGAACACAGGGAGGAAGCGGGTGAAAAGAGAATTAAGATGCATTGTGCACAATGCCAGCTCCCCACAAGGAGTGCCATCATTACCTGCTGCAAACATGTACTAGTAAAAACATACAGGCTGCAGAAAAAAAGCAAGGAAAACAGTTTAAAGAAGACAAAAAAGAGCAAGTAGGAAACTTGGCTTATTTGAGAAACATGCAGCAAACTTTTTAGATTATATTGGAGCAATTCTAAAAAATGGGACCAGTTTAGGGAACACACCTGCAACAGCAATGTTGAGGTGTCAGGCTATAGGGAGTTATAGTAGACGTAAGCCAAGCATGGTGGCACATGTCTGTAATCCCAGAAATCCGGCAGGCAGGTGGAGACAATTTGAGAACAGCCTGGGCAACTTAAAACTTTAGTGAGACCCTGTCTCAAAAGAAAATTTTATAAAAGCACTGGGAATCTAGCTCAGAGCAAAGCCTTGGAAACATTAAAAAAATCCTCAGAAAAAAGAAAGAAAGAAAGAAAGAAAGAAAGAAAGAAAGAAAGAAAGGAGGAAGGAAAGAGGAAGGAAGGAAGGAAGGAAGGAAGGAAAGGAGGGAGGGAGGGAAGGAAGGAAAGAAAGAAAGAAAGAAAGAAAGAAAGAAAGAAAGAAAGAAAGAAAGAAAGAAAGAAAGAAAGAAAGAAAGAAAAAGGAAGGAAGAAAGAAAAGAAATAGCAAAGAAGGAAGGAAGGAAAATATTTAAAAGGGACACCTTCCGTCCCGTATGCCTGTGGCTTCTTTAGTCCTATAAAGGCTTTTCTTAGCACCTTAGTACCACAGAATTTAGAAATGTATTTATGCACATTTGTTCTGTGAAACATTCCTATTTCTGCATGTAGGAAAGAAGTAGTTGTGGACAGGCGGTTCTGTTGAAGAGGAGGAGCATATTTGTGTGTGTGTGTGTGTGTGTGTATGTGTGTGGATGGAGAGACCTGGACGCAGACAGGAACAAGCAGTGTTTGTGCAGAGGGATGACTTGCACATTTCACCGCGCTCTGTTCATTCTTATATAAACTAGGGCAAAACAATGAGCCCATTAAGTGCTGGCTTTTTTTCACTTCAGTCCTTTTTTGTTCTTCTTTTTGAGGGGGTAAAAAAAAAAAGCAGAGTCAGGGAAGACTTTGATTCTGCGCTGTGGGTTTAAATTCTTTCCCTTCACCCACAAGAAAATCCTGAAAAAATGGGTCCTGGAATGTTCTCGTTTGATCCCTCTCGCTGCCTGCACCCCTCTCAGGGTGTGCCCACCCCCAGCTCGAAGGAAGCAGGGGACAGCAGAGAGTAGGGTAGGAGTCAGGGGACCTCCCGCCTCCCCCCTCCGGGACCTGAGCTACGTGCTCACCTCTCGCCACACTGCACTGCTCCTATTTAAACACTCCGAGCTGTTTCCTCTGACAGCCTTTGCAAAGACAGCTCCGCTGCCTGCCATGTTATCTCCTCTCTCTGCCCAGCGCTTAGCACCTCACTTTAATTTTTAATCTGTTCTTCCTAAGATCCTGTTCTGCAGTATAAGCCTTTCTTCTTCTTAGAGCTGGTTTCCTTCTAAGGGATATTCACCACAAGCACCCTGTACTTCCCATTTGAGACATTCAAATATTTGTTGTGTTTTCTTTCTTTCTTCACTGTAGTAGACCTTACGGGTACAGCTTAAGCTGGAGTGGCTCATGGAGTGGCTCACTACCCTTTTCCATTGCTTTGCCTGATATATGTATGCTCTAAGCTGCTTCATAATCATGTGAGAAATGCATTGAGCTAAAATAAACAAATATTATCTAGACATAACGTAGAGCTTAGAAGGTCCGGAAATTCTGAAAACAAAGATGTGGGAAAATAATTTCATTAGTTTGGACTAGGCTTGGCTAAAATGGAAATAAATGGAGCAGCAGCAATGTAATAAAGAAGAAAACTTATTTCTCATCATGAAAGCTAGGCTCCTCTGATGACATTGCTTGTTTAAGTCTCCAGGGCTGCTTGGCTCCTCCGTCTCCATGTGCTGCCATTGCTCATCACGGGTCTCAGACACGCGTGGCCCCACGTGGCTGCGTGTCTCAGGTTGAAAGGTTTGGGAAGGATGGAAAGTATGCTGTCCCTGAAGGAAAGCTGGACACTGTCACTTGACCTGGTTCTTATATCTTATTAACTGTAACTTCAGCACATGGTTACTCAAAGTGTTAGGGGAGCTAAGGAAGTAGTTCTTCTTTTGGGCAACCATGTGTCCAGGTGACATCTCTGCTGCTCTAGAGGATGAGAAGAGGTATTAGGTGCTAAGTCCTTGTAGAGGTCTGGGCACACATCTCGGTGATCAGTCACTCTGAATGACCACTCTGCAGGTCGCCATCATCAGTGGAGCTGTGGATTTGAAGCTGTGATTCTCTAATTTGTAATACAACTGAAAGGGACAGAGATTAGTATTAAAATAATATGTTTCTTGGTCTTTTTCCTCGCTGCTAAGACACAGCACCAGACACCTATAATTTACAGGGGGAGAGGTTGATTTTGGCTCATGGTTTGTACAGGTTCAGTCCATAGTCGGCTGGCTCCAAGGCAGGGCAGCGTGGCAGAGGGGCGTCACAGAGGAAAATCTGCCCACTTGGTGTGGACCAGGAAGCAGAGAATGAAGGAAGGAGCCAGAGAAGGAGATAAACATGTCCATGCCACGCCCCCAGTGACCTACTTCCTCTTTTGACCGGACGCCCTCTTACCAGCAAGTGAGCCATTGGTCCCCACAATCCAGTCACTTTCCAAAAACCCCACATATGACCACAGCAGGCTCAGGGGGAAATCTATATATAAACCATTACAGTTTCTTTAAGTATCAGTTTTTTATTTTGTTTTGCCATTTGGGGGAATCCATACAGGAAACGCACACATCAAGGTTGATGCTAGTAAGGAATAGATGCTTTTATGACGAGATGTCCTGTCTTGCAAGCAGCTAAATTCTCAGTTGGATTCAAGATTAAACTCCATCAGCCATTTATGTCTTTACCTTTCAAACAGAAAAGTAGTAAGTAAGGCTGAGAATTAAAGAAAAATATAGTCACAGTAGCTTATGTTTACTTAGCGCCTGATCATTTTCAAAGCACCTGAATTAAGGGATTTGAGCTAGTAATATCCCCCTAAAGCTAGATAGATTCGTGGACAAGAACTTGGGAAATAAACAGATTGGGCTAGAGACAGATAAGCTATAAGCCATGGAGTAAAGAGTGAGCCAGGCTCCTGTTATTTAAGTTCTTTCTCCTGTCTCCAGAGACATATCAAAGCCTGATAATAGAATATGAGGACATATGGTTGAGTAATGGTGCATTTCCTCCATGTCTTTGCGGTGGAGCAGGCAGTCCAGGTGGGGGCGCATACACGATGATGGATAGTTTGTATTCTTCGTGGTAGTGCAGAGACATTGCCAGTAGAGTCTTGCTTAATGACTGCTGCGCAACCAGAAGTATAGAGTGCAGGGGTTGGGGATTGAGCTCAGCGGCACAGTGCCTGCCTAGCAAGCACAAAGTCGTGAGTTCGATTCCCGGTACCAAAAAAGAAACAAACAAACAAAAAAAGAAGTATAGAGTGCAGGGTATGTGGTACTTTGACAAACAAGGGACATCTCCTCCATGCTAAAGACATCCTCCGGTCTACACTGTAGTGTCACTAAGCAACAAGGAGCAGATTGTGTTCCAAGCTCTTGGGGTGGGGGATTCACCTGTAAGGCCCTTCAGTCCTAGGCCTTGCAGAGAGCTGGATTAAATGACATTGAGGACCTCACAGCTGCTTTCACGGAGTGTTTCCTGGCACGTGTCTCTGCCTCTCCTGTTGCAGCAGGTCATGTATGGGTGCAGCTGCCACTCGGCCTGACTCGAATTTTTCATTCACGGGTTTAATTAAAATTTCTAGCAAGCACCATCTATCATTCTCTTTTGTAATTTTCCCCACTCAGAGAGAGCAGCTCAGAGCTCATTACCTTTTGCATGGTTACATTGCCTTTGTTTCTATAGGAAGAGAGCAGTAACCCCTTTAACAACTCTGAGCGTTGCATTGGGAAACCTTAATGCAAAACAAATCATAATTGTTTGTCTGGGATTTGAGCTAAAAGTAAGTGAATAATAAACCTTGAAGGTTATTATTTAACTCGATGTAATGCATACTACAATACAAAAATATAAGCAAGAATTATTTTTATAATCATCTACTTTGCCCTTTGAGTCTCAGGCCATATCAGCTTAAAACTACTTCTTTACACAAATCATTTGGTGTTCTCTGTAACATGTATGTGTTTTTGATCAATTAAAATCAGGACTAAGTTACTTCTTAATGAGTACATTTTCTGAGATATTCTTTGAGGACCATAATGGAAAAAATAGTGGAGATTTTTGTTTAAAACATAAGATGGAACCCTGGAACTGTTCTGTCACTTAGAGTGAGTTATATAGCTACTGTCGGAATGAATTCCCTCATTCAAAGGGGATTCATAGTATCTGTGATGTGTTTGTTCTGATAATTAGAGGAGATTCCTGGCCCATAATTGTACACATTTGCTTCTGAGTAAAGGATCATCATCATCACTGTCATCATCATAATCATTTTAAATTTTATTTTATTTTATTTTTTTCCAGTACAGGGAATCGAACTCAGGACCTTGTGCTTGCCAGGCAGGCGCTGTGCCGCTGAGCTAAATCCCCAGCCCTCATTTTAAATTTTAAAATATTGACATTTAATAGGAAAATTAAATGAAAAGACTCCATAGTTTTCAGCCAGTCAGGAAGCACAATTTGAGCCCTGGACAAAGCTAAGAACACTCTCTTCAGGGGTGGCATTCCCTCTCATAGTCATCGTCAACTTGGGAACACGATGTCATTTAAGAATTTCTTGTTGTCAGTGAAAAAAAAAAAAAAAAAGAGGAAAGCTTGGCGGTGATGAGGCCTAAAGTGCTTCCAGCTCAGGTAGTTCATCTTCCTGCCGACCAGCAGCCCGCTCGGCTGAGCACGGGGTTTCCCGGCACATCGTGTTCTTGGTGTTCTGGGTACTCCTGTTTTCTTACCGATCAAACGGATAAAAGTAACCGCCTTCCAGATCACTGCATGTGAAGAGCCAAGCATGCCATACAAGTGATTCACACCGCAAGTGGCAGCTCCTCGCTCCAAGGCCTTCACTCCACCCTTCCCCACAATTAAGGTGTGTGCGTCCCTCACCATGCGGGCCACGCGCCCTGCGTGCTCTGGCTGCCGCCTCCCCCGGTGTGGCTTTGATGTGAGCGTGGTCCTTCAAATGTGCCTTCATAAATGGTCCTCAATTTCTGTGCATCTTGTGTCTTCTCCCACGTGAGGCAGGTGACCTTCTTGTCACGTCACTCTTCCGCTGTTGCTGCCAACTGCAAAGCCTGAGGTCATGGCGAGATTCATCTGCGCAGACTCTGTACCTTCTGAAATGGCCACAAAGACTCCAGGACGCCAGAGACCAGAAGAAGAG
>NW_004955476.1:3200460-3237275 GCF_000276665.1 Chinchilla lanigera
AAAACCCGTGGTTAAACTGAAGGGCATTCTCACCTGTGAAGGACAGAAGTGGAGAAAAAAACAGAGGAAACTCCGAAGCTCAGCGATCACACCCTGCATGCTGCCTCTCCCATGATTCCAAACGCCAAGGACAGCTCGTTTGGCCTCTGTGAGTCGGGGTGTTTGTCACCTAATCCCAGCCTACTCTGCGGATCATGGCCCAACCCTTCACATCATTGCCAAGGGAGAAGGAAAAAATAAGACAGAAAACAAAAGAACAACAAAATCCCATGGCCCCGAGAAAGTACATCCTTCTAGCCTACACAGAGAGAAAAAAGGTCAGCAGTAGAAAGCATGTGGTGGCCTGCCACCTCCTGCCCTCCTGTTCTGGTGAAAGGGTGCTCTGTCCTTTCACACTGCTGCCCGGCCTCCCTGCCTCACTCTCTGACACTGTTCCACTGTCAGCTGCTCTGCCTTGCCCTGGACGCAGAGCCCAGCTCACGCAGGAAGTGCCAGATGGCCCCGACTCGCCGGCTGTTTAATTAAAAAGTGACATGATGTGCAGAACGGGACAGTGCACGTGGTGTGGACGGAAGGACCTTGCTGGCATCTTGGGGCCCAGGGAATGCCGCAGTCATCCCCACAGCTGCTCTCGGATGAAAGGGACAGATTGAAACCTTCTTTAGGTGTTCTTTCCTACGTCCATCTCCGCCTTCGCTTTTGGACCCCTGCAGTACTCAGGTTTATTTTTTTCAATCTGCCATTTGAAGTAATGGAAGATACGCTACCTTCACGCAAAGGGTTGCTAGGACATCCTCCGAGTTTCCCTCCTCAGGAAAGGGATCTACAGTAAAGTGAAGGACCACGCCATTAGGGAGGGGAATGGCGTTAGAACTCGGGAACCCATCGATCTGTTACCACACTCATGCTAACTTCGTGATCACACTGAGTTATATGGGCCGGTTTGGAACTGATTCTCCACACGAAGGAGTGAAATCTTCAAGGCCAATGTGCTGAATAAGTCCCTCTGAACTTTCCATGGAAAGTCTGGTTAAAAGCTAAAGCAAACCAACACCAAAACCACAAAACCTTATGGTTCTACCTTTCCAAAGGCAGATTCCACCTTGGAGCAGCCGCCTCTGAATAATTTTAAATGTATTTAATAATATCTCCTAGATCTGTTAAAATAGTCACAAACCTCTCCAGACTTTCCCTTCTGAAAGTCGATCCACATCAGTGGAGTTAAAGATCTGTGAAAAAGAACTTTATCTGAACTGATGCCATCTATCTGACTTTGAAACAAGCTGACCCATAGCAATACGAGTAGAAATGACAGAGTGCCTCGAAGTAGGCTTTGAAGGTTAATCCATGAGATTAGCTGTGCATTCATTCCTGAACACAGTACCCCATCTCAGTTCCTCTACTTGTTGACAGTTAAGTAAGCATTCCCACACTTAGTCACAAAACAAGAAATTACCATTTGTCCATTATATACAAGGTTCAGTGTCCGGGGATATTACATATAAAAGCACAAGGAAGTAGTAATAATTTGTAGTAATAATAGGATTCCTATTCATAGAAATATCTAGAAAGTTTTATTGATGTTCTAAAGGAATATAAAGCTCTAAAGAATGTAAAATAATGAGAACAGAAATCATAGATCTGCAGCTGCCACTAGCTTCTGTGAATGGCCTTGAGTGTCCGTACTCTTCATAGAAACAGACAAAACAGGCTCGAGCTTGGTCACAAACACCGCAGAGTTGATCGGGAAAGCAGCAGGTATGATGGATAGAGCGCTATCAATTTTGCCAAGTTGGGAACTCTTATCTCGGTCCCTAACAAACATCACACTCTTAACCTTCTCCAGAAATGGGTGGAATTTGGAGTTTTATCTTTGGGAACTTATAAAAGAAAGCCTGCGTGCATGTAACTTATGCTGCTCTCTGTGACAGAATGCAAAGTATGTGCACGTACGTACTTACTTCTCCGTACTGTGTGCATATGTGTACACCCACGCATACCTTTGTTAACTTCACACAGATGTTTCCTGAGTGAAAAGTAGATTTATTCTGAAAACAAAAGCAACTGGACAATTTTGAGCCTGGTACAGTAAGTAGGGGATGCTGGTAGGAAATGCCGGGGGGAGGGGAAGATGTTTACTTCTTTTGTTCTGATAGAATTTATTTATTTATTTTAGTTAATACAGCCCTACATTTCTGACAGGGACAAACCCGCACACCTGTGTGCTGCTGCCCCCTCGTGTCTGTGTATGATAACTGCAATCTCGTCTTTCATCAACAGATAGGCAAGGTTAGAAAACAGCTTGTTAGTTCGTCGTGTTGAAATCAGTGCTAAATAATGTTGGGATCTGTATGTGGGAATGTATTAATTCCCATTACCTTTCAATATTTTATTAGTCCGTGCTTGCAATGCATTCATCAAGGCCAGCTACATACACAATAATGTTAATTCTTCTTACTTCCCGTTCCCCTCCCTTTCTCTTCCCTTCCTCCGTCTTCTCATCTTCTCGTCCCCTTTGCCTTTGCAGAAGGTCTAGCATTACATTTTAGAGAATGGAGCATTTACTAGCTGGCCGCCTGCGTCGGAATGGTTGACTGGCTGCTTGCTGGGCATGCGGCTTGTCTTTCTGGGGATATCAGGGCGCCTCTGCAGCGTGGAAGATGTACACGCATTCCTCAAGCCTGCATTTCAGCAGGGCTCAAAGGGCCTGTGGCCACCACACCTCTTCAAGTTTGTTTTCATTCCAATGGGAAATTTTATTTTGAGCCATCGTCTGATAGTAGTAAAAGTAACTCAGAAAAGAACCAAGAAATAAGAGAAACAAGAAATTACGGTTAAAATTGGGAAAATGATGGAAACATGGAATTTTCCCATCAACTGGAAAGGTTTCTGTATAACTTGCCTTTTTCATATGAATACACAGAATAGGGTTTCTCAATCTCGGTGCTATGGACATACTGAAAGAGAAATGTTCTTACTGGGAACTTGAAGCCCCTGTGTGTGTTGCTGGAGTTTTAAGAGTGCCGCAGGCCTTTCCCTACTACACACGCTCAGGTTGTTTTTCTCCCACCGAGGCACTGCGGATTGAAGCCAGGGTCCTCGCCCTGTGCAACAGCCTCAGTGCTTTTACTGGCACTGACATTAAGGTGGTGGAGATACTTTTGAGGAATCAGCTGCTACTGGATAAAAAGCTAAGGTAGAGAAAGTTCATTTTCCTGACAGTATCCTGGGCCCCAGATCTAGAAGACACATACAAGGTGTGATCAAAAAGGTATATTGCCATGAGTCTTCCTCAGAATACTCCCGCTTGCTTTGAACACACTCATCCCACTGTTCTTGTCACTTTCTGAAGCAACTCAAGAAGCCCTCTTGCGTGGGTATCTTTACTTGCACTCCCAAGGTAATCTCAGTGTCTTAAAATGCTTAGAGATGTTTACTGTTTATGCCTATTTTTATTTTGGAGAAGACCTGTAAAGCGCAGTGCCCGGTCCAGTGCGTCAGGTGGATGGGGAGCACTGTAATTTTTTGTACTAGCTTGCCTTTCAGTAGAAGCACTCAACTGCAGCATCCACCGGATGTCTCCCCTCAAGACACTCATGGAAGAGGACTTCCAGAAATGCTTCAGAAAGCAGCAAGAATGATGGGATGAGTGTGTGTGAAGCGAGGAGGAGTATCTTGAGGCAGATTGATGGCAACATGTCTTTTACTGTGATAAATTTTTTGATTTAAACATTGGCCGTATATCTTGATCACAACTGGCATCTACACCGCTTCATTCTTGAAATTAATCAGCAGAAAATAAATATTTTGCCTATACATGCTGACTGAGCTATAAATTGAAACCTTTACAGTGAAGAGTCACTATAACACATTAATAGTATCAAAGTGTTTTTCTATTTTACGTAGGCATGGGTTTCAGAGCCCATCCTGGAAGTTATCCTAAAATAACAAAATATTTGGTAAACCACTTTTCCTTCTGTGTACCACTTTTTCCCCCTGTAAAACGGGTTATGCACACCCTACCCATATTGCCAATTTTACATCATGTCAGAGATGTGATCAGCAGTGCATTCTGGGAAGAAGAACACATAAATCTGTTGGGAAATGAGCTGAGAATGAAGTCAGTGGCATACTGTAAGAAACAGTCTAGTGCACCTAGCGGGCCTGGCCCTCTGCAAACTCTCTGGCTTGGACACCTGAAATGGCCCCTAGAATGGCCTACTAGATCCCGTCTCCTGTCTGTTCAATCACCACAGCAACGCAAGAGTGAATTTGTCATCCCATCCTCAGAGTCCTTAAAGGTCCTGCATTGAATTGGAGGACCAGAGCCTGTCCATGTCTCTGCGGAGCTCCTATTGAGCCTTTTGAGCGCCACTGATGACCTCAGAGCCTTTGTTTCCTTCACCATCGTCACCACCTACATTTGGGTAGCACGTGCAGTGAACTGAGATGCTTCATATCGGAGCCTAGTCCCACCTCAGGCCCCAGGGCTGGAGAGTCCTTCCCCACTGCTGCTCCCCAGCGTTCTTTGCCAGATTAACATATACATATTTTTTAAGGTTGCACAAATGGATCACCTTCCTGGCAGCATTCTTGGACTTCACTACACTGTCAATTGTCCCAAGGACCCGTTTATCTTGCATGTAACAGGAAACCGGGTTGACAGTGGCTTAAACGTCACAGTGCCACGAAGTTCAGATACTGTCACTGTTGCTTCTAGTTCACTGACAAGTGATCCCAGTAAAGACAAAGGAGCCCTCTGTCGTCCACTCTGGAGACCTTACTGTGGTGGCTTCATGTTTGCATTTCTCCCTTCATGGCCAGATGGTAGCCACTGCCAGCTGGAGCCATCACAGCTAAGAGTAAGGGAGCAAGAGGATGGGAAGGCGGAGTTCCAGTCGCGGCTTCCTTTCTGACACCTCACAGGTTGTTAGCTGCTAGACTCGTGTTCATGAAGCTCCAGAGAAAACTGAGGAAGTAGGATTTTCAAATTCTTGCCTCCAAAGCAGAGACAAAACAAGGAGAAGGAGATTGACAGTGATCACTGAGTCTGTGAACCTAAATTGGATGATGACACACAGGTTTATAGCCCCTTAACCTCCTGGACTTGTGTTTATTGATGTTCTTTATAGTTGTTTTTACTTGTTCAATATCTATTTGTTTAATAGCCTTTTAAGCTTCCTGAAGACAAAAAAGTGTTAGATTTATTCTATATGATATAACTAGTGGTTAATATATTGTTTGTTAGATTAGTAAGTATCTGTGAAAGGATGAATAAAGATTACAAAGAATCTAAAGTTGGCATTGTAGAGAATAATAAGAGAGTAGGTAAGACTCCTTGCTTACAGTAAGTTCATTTTTTCTCCCTTGATCCTTCTTTTAAGAAGCAAAGCAAATAAATAAGTATAGAAAAATTTCTGAAAATTACAAGAGAATGATTCAAAGGAGGGACAAACAGCCTCTGATTTGGATATTTAGAGAGTGAAAACTATAAAAATATCTACAGAATAAGTAGGTTTTTAATAATTTCCTATATATCATTAGGAAAAACATATTCTATTTTTTTTTAATTACACCATTCAAGAAATAGTAAGTAATATAGTTTGTCTGATGCATAAGGTGAGCATAAGTTTGGCATAAATGGGGAAAAAAAAACATTGTGCTGTCATGTTTTTAAGAATGTAGGATGTTTTTATCAAAGATTTTTGAGTAAAAGGTAATTCAGCCTGCTGTGCACAGGGAGATCAGTTGGGAGAAGTTTTTTTTGTTTTGTCTTTGTTTTATTCAGGAAAGATAACAAGGATCTGATAATACATGATGGAAGTAGGAAAGTGTGGAACTGGTTTCAGAGAAATTCAAGCCTACCCGGGGTGGTAACTCCTTATCCTGCACTGGTTTTCAGCAGATCCATCTTGCTCTCAGCCTGTTTAACCCCTCCCTTGATCAAAGTCATGTGTTCAGAGACAGACCTCCCCCACTGCCCCACAAGCCTTCCTGTATTCCTGCTTGAGATAGTTTTCTAGATCATCCCAAGAACAACTGCTTCAAATGCGGGGATCCTATGAACCAGCTCTAAAGGAGATTTTAAGGTGAGAAGTTGAAACCTAATGCTCCAAGTTTGATGTTGTTTCTTGTAAGACCAACAAAAGCCTGGAAGACTGAATAGAGAGCTTGTGCATGCAGATTCTCGAAGGTGAGGGTGCAGTGGAAAGTGCACTTTGAGGTGTTCCTACCTCTTAGCTCAAGTCTCAGCCATTCCCCCATCCATCATATATTTGGGTATTCAGACCTAAACTGTCTTGCCTCAAATCTTGACTTCTTTACGCATCTACTGAAGAACCCTAAATAATAGAAAGCTAGTCATAAAAATGCTTTGCTTAAAACTTATCATTGGCCTTCCCTAACCCATGTGCATAAAGAGACATTTGAGGTCCTCTTATGCCAGATGTCTGCAATAACTCTACATCCTTGCAGTCTCTCCTCATTCCACTCACATCCTAGCTATATTAAAGGTCATCTATTCAGCATTATATGCAGACTTGGATACTTTACATTGCTGTCTAGCTGCATATGCCTTTCTCTTATTCTGAGATAACTGTCTACCTATTTATCTAACAGAATTCTACTTTTCCTTGAGAGTTAAATCATTTATCTCAAGATACTCTCATAAGACCACTTTCCCCACAAGACTAGGCCAATATGCTTTCTTAGCACGCTTTGCAAACCTTTATCAGAACAAGCCTGACAAAGGTGTGTGGGAGATGATTAAAAATGCTTTATAATACAGAAAAGTTGAAAATGACATGTGTAGGGTAGACCTGATTTACTTCAAAGTATCAAAGAAAATTGAAAATAAAACAGCCTATAAAAATGAACTTCAGAGAGGAAATAAAAATAACATTGAGAGCACAGATAACAATAAACCCCCTACGCAGTGGAAGAAACTCACACAGAAATAGCTACTATCGGAGATCAAACAGACACAAGATGAAAAGCAACAGGGATCAGGCAAAATTAAATCCCCTCCTTGAAGACCTCAGAGGGGGTGAGAGAAACAGAGGAGGAAGGCTGGTAGGTTTGAGATTTGACGGGGAATGAATGGCTGCTGGAAGACTGCACGATAGAATTCCTCACGAAACTGTTTAACGAGGTAGAAACGACACCAAGGAGAAGGCGCATTCTCTAAATGGCGACTAGGCAAGGCGCGGGAAGCAAGCCTTCATGGTGCTGTGAGGCCGTATCTGTATAGGCGTGCATGAATGGTCCATCTCAGCTGGTTGATCCCAGCTCTGAGCTCTTCAAGGCTGACAATTCTAGTTTTGATAATGACTTTTAGGAGATAACGGTGGAAGTGCCATTTCTGTTAAGTATTATAGATTAATCACAGCATGAACAGAGAAGGAAGTAGGGATCTTAGGTTGGGGAAACCACTGATTGGACTTTAACATTAATTACAAAGGTTTTATTTTAGTTTTGCTAGCTACGTAGATGTGAGCAGTTATGAATCACAAAGTGGCAGAAAAGAGCTTTGGGTGGCCTTAGGAGATGTTAAAACAGGAAACAGGACATTTAGGAGAATAGAAAGGACTAGAACCAGAGTGAGTCACAGGATCAACAGCTTTGCCTCCCCAGCCCTGTAGGACGGATAAGGGGATGGCTTCACGGGGCAATGGTGGTGACATTTCTGTTATCAAGGAGGGATGGATCCATACATGAGCCTATTAAGCAGCAAAAACATTGCTGGAAGTTTCATTAAATTGGATGTAAAGAGTTCCTTTAGATTTGTCAATGATGAGAGAGTTTTGCTGTCCCTTTACCATCCTTAGTTAGTTTAAAAGGAAGGGACACAGGCATATATGTACGGAAAATCTGTGCTTCCTCCCTGATACAGATACAGATATGCAAGGGAGTCCCTGAAAGGGGATATTTGCACAAAGAGGGCACATTGCATGCAGTGGTTTGTTGAGAAAAGAAAGGGGACCACCTGCCTGAGGATTTGTACCATAGATACTGTCCTAAGAAAATGCTGTCATTTGAGAGAAGTGAATAAAACAAACAAGCATTGGGGCTGGGGATTTAGCTCAGCGGCACAGCACCTGCCTGGCAAGCGCAAGGTTGTGAGTTCGATTCCCGGTACCGGAAGAGAAACAAAACAAACCAAACAAAAAAAACCAAACAAGCAGAAAATAGTCCAGCTATTTTGTCTGGACTGTATTGTCTGCTTAGACAAATAAATAAAAAAGACCACTTCCTTTAACAAAAGTTGAAGGAAAAAAATACTAAGACATTGAGGGTGGAGGTGTGTATGTTTATATCAGATGAGCTAGGTACATAAATTATTTCTCTAGCTATATGTTTGTGTGTAACATACCTGTACATATGTCCACACATGCCAACACACACATGTGAAAGACTTTAGAAAGCTATGGAAAAATTATAGAAAGGAGAGGACAGAGGTATAAAATTTTGAAACATAAATTTAAAAGTTGGCTGCTGAAATTTGAGAGGAAAATTTGGAAGGAAAAGCATTACTGAGTTTTTGAAGGTGAAAGTAGATTTCAGAATAAAGACAGTCAACACAGGAGCTTTGCAAGTTTGCCTGAAAACAGGGTGAGTTTCAGCAAGTCGTTTCCAGGCCACAGTTCCCTAGGGCATTAGTTATGTGTGGCTTTTACAAACAGAATTTGTGTCACTCTCCCTGTAGGGACCTTCAGTTGGTGCCAGAAAACAATAGGGTTATTTACAGGCCAGTTTGAGGCCAACCCTGAAGGAAAAGTGAATAAACACAGTCAGAGACCGGCTCCTCAGCTCCTCTGGGTATCATCTCTAAGAAGTTCTAAAAACTTGAAAGTCAGCTCCAAGCTTCACCTCCTCACACTGTGAAGGTTCAGGAAAGATTTTTGATTCAGCATAGGTCAAACTATTTAAATATAGCAAAAATTGTACCCGTGAAAAAAAGTGAAAACAAATGGTTGTAAGATCAGATACATATGCAGAAGTGATTTTTATGCATATATTAGACATAAAATTAGTTTATAGTCTTCTTCGATGTTTATAAACTATTTCAATCACATGAAAACTATCTAATAAATCCTTGACATAAGTCACCAATTAGTGTAATCTGGGCTTTAAATGACTAAGAAACCCAGTTACAGGCTGTAGAAAATGTGTCTCGGTGCATCTAAGCAGCTGTTTAGGGCAGTTAGGATTACGGAGAGCACAGGGATGGAGCTGTGGGAAGTGCTGGGAGAACGGGGACTATTTCCAGAAATGCTGACGAGTATAGTTGTTGGAGAGGGTGATGCATCTTATGACAAAGTGAAGGATAAAACTGGGGGGAAACAGTACAATAGCAAGGCTGCGGACTGTGACATTCATATTACGTATTTATCTGTGAATATTACAGGGTTTTGTTTGGGCATTGGAAAAATTTGAATAACGCATAATAGGAAAATAATTTTAAAATGAAAGAGTGTAGAAAAGGATGTTACAACTATAATTACTATTAAGCGCTTGGGAAATAAATGGAATTCGGTGAGCACACACTGTGCGGAAGGTCTGAATACTCTTCCATTATCTGCTGTTCCTGAAGTGTGTAAAGGGGGAGAAAATGTTATTATTGATTTTGTAATGATTTCAGGCAAAATTTCATCTTCATAAAATGAAGTGTGCCAGAGCCTGCCAGCTACTCCCCAAAAGGAGAATAAGGTTAGCATAGGAATGAAGCAATTTTCTTAGTGAAAACTAGTTTTTGTACTATGTAGGTGTTTTGAAAACCTATCTCTCCTCTTTTGCTCTTGTTTTCTTAATTAACAAAGCCGGACATTGTAAATTTAAGTATTTATAAAAATACTTGTATGCCTTTAATAAAGTGGTGCTGTAAGACTTAGACACAAAAGAGCAAAGTGTCTCCCCTTCTCCTCATCCCTCACCACTGTCTTTCTCCCAGCTTCAACCCAGAGGCAGCTAGCTTTGCCTGTTGCTGCCGCTTCTTCTGTTATTTGTCCAGAAGTGTCTGTATAAGCCTATCACTCAATGATAGCTTTTAAGGTTTAGACAGTCTGTGTGATATCACCGTAAACCCAGTGTAGTGGAAGTAGAAGGTGCGGATCTGCCCCTGGAGGTCTTCCCTTCAGTCTATCACCCCCGCCTACGCCTCTTCCTCCTGTTACCTCAGTACCATCTGTCCCGTCTCAGTGTCAGTCAAAGCACCATTCTGTGTTTACTGTGTTTAGTCACAAGGACTCTGCAGTGGACCATGATTACATTTGCTTTTTGAAGCAACTCTTTTTCCTTGAAGTCAGTAACGCCTCATTTTGTTGTTCTAAATATATTCTGTCATCTCAAGCAGCCGTTTTCAGATCTTGATAGTCGCATTGCCTATCCCAGTGTCAGAGGCACACACGTGAGATAATTCACCGGTTCCATTTCTGGGCCCTCTGTGCTCCCCGTTCTCACTGTGTCTCACCCTGAGACGCTCACGTTGTCTTTCCCTGGATCCTTCTGTTTCCTGAATGGCAGTCTGCTGTGGATCACTGTCGTGTTTCTTAGAATGCACGGAAACACAATGTGTTATCGTTCATTCATCCAGCATGCATTTGCTCAGCATCTGCTGTGAAGCAAGATGGACAGAACAGGAACAAAATAGACGATCTCAGACTCTTATTAGGGTATTGTGTGTGGGAGGGGGAAGGGTCTTTGGCTACAATACTGAGTTCCAGGCTGCATTTCAACATAAGGTAAGCAGCAAATACTTTTTAGCATGAGTGTATTCGAAATATTACATGGAAAGGTTAAGAAAGTGCATGCTTTTATAGGAAATTCAAATTCAGCTGGATATCCCACATCTAGCCATCCTATTTATGCACGATTAGGCTGCATAAATAAAACTGTATAAGAGAGGTAAATAAAAAGCCTGTCAGAAAGCGGCAGATGCTGAAATGGGATGGGGAAGAAGAAGTTGCTGGTAAGGGATGCTGGGAATGCCAGGAGGGATTGCAATTTCCAAAGAATGGTTGATGTAGGCCTCGATGAGAAGATGACACATTGACAAGGTCAGGGAGAAATGAGGAGTTAGGTCTGCAAGTCTGTGGAGGAAATGGTTTCCAAAAGAAAGAAAACATGTGCAAATTGTGGAGGGCCTGTAGCACCCTGAGTGTTTGAGAATCAGCGTGGAGACCAATGTGACTGCCCCAGGTTGCGTGAAGGGCACAGTGGCCGGACACTGACCAGGGAAGTCAGGGGAGCGCAGACCACGTAGTCCACTCCCAGGAGAACGGCACAGTGAGCTCCGAGCAGAGGCGTGCCATGAGGTGACCTCTGTTCTAACGAGATCCATCCCATCGCTTTGTTGAGAGGCAAGGATGGAAGCCTGAAGACTAACAGGTAAGTTGCCATGGCAACCCTGGGAGGATGCAGGAGCCCTTCCCTGAGGGAACCGCGAGAGGGCGGGAGGGATTGGACCCTGCCTGCACTTTTCTTCTAACTTTCTATGGTGAAAACCTTTCAAACAGAGGAGTTGTTTCCCACGTAAACTGTCATCCGAGTTCTGCAATGATCATTACATGAATTAGCGTTATCTTGTGTCGGTGCATCTTTTCCTTTGTGCCCAAGTAACCTCCCAGTCTGAAATATCGCTGGTTCTGTTTCTGCAGAGGTAGAACCGCACTCTCCTGCTGTGACACGGAAGTCACTGGTGGAAGGAGACGGACCCCGGCAGAGTAGATCTGTCACCAGCTGGGGGTAGGAGTGGGGCACTGTAATTCTGACGCTGATTTTCATTCTGTTATCCTTCTTCGCAGCTGCAGTTCTTTCCCTCATCTAATGGAAGTATCTGGTGCTCTTTAACTTGATTTTGCTGTAGTTTCAGGCTTGATGCAGCTGGGTTATTTTCAACAGTTTTCACTTTGGACTTTTAGCTCCTCCTCTCGCAGCCTTTGTTACAATTCATTCATTTTCTGTCTTCTAAAAATACGTTCTCTTTTGTCTGCCATTTCATCTTCCCATCCTTTGGTTCTGTGGCTTTGTAATATTTTATTTATTGCTTTTCATTTGGCTGGGGCTTTGGGAAGAAAGAGACTCATCTTTTAAATATGTTTCCAGCTTAAAAAGCTAAGCGCGGGCCACTGACGTAGCTCAGCGGCACAGCACCTGCCTGGCAAGTGCGAGGTCATCAGTTCGATTGCCAGTACCAAAAAAAACAAAAACAAAAACAAAAGCAAAGAGCTAAGTAGTTCTAGAAATATTTAAATTTTCACTTTGAATAAGTCTAGAAATCTACTAATGATACATTAAAATCATGGGCAGAATAATTATTTTTTTCAAAATATCTGGATGGCAAACTGTTTTGCCTTAAAACCCAGCTCTCCTTCTGGAATAGATTTGGTGTTTTTGCTGCGGGTGAATTCCGGTTGCACTCTAGTTTGCACAGCTACAGATCCTGCTTCCCAACAGGCCTCCTCCCCCAGCAGCAGCGTTTTCCACCTTACGCCTTCACTGTGCAGACGGTTTCATAAAATATTGATGATGAGTTTTGTTCTCTGCCCGAAACGGTGCCATGCACGGTGGTCAGACTGCAGCCAGTCCTTTTCAGTTCCATTCGGTGCAGAGCTAGGAAGTGGAGCCCTGACACGACCAGGGGCTGAGGGCGGACAGGGCTGGCGACAAGTGCTGCTACACATTTTCCGAGCAAATGCAACTTCTTGGATGTCACTACGGGCCATCTGGTAGCCACTCTTCTCAAGCTTGCTTCCAGAAAGAAGGTCCTAGAGTCCTTTGTCTCTGCAGTGAGCCTTGGGAGCTCACTTTTCCTCCCAGGAGGAAGTGACTGCAGCAGACTAGGAATTGTTCTCTTGCTAGTGCTAATCGTCAGAATATTTCTGACTCAGGCCCTCTTCAGGTGGGGGAAATGACTCACCATTTAGGGCACTGTAGTCATTCACCCCTCAAAGGAGGGCTGGGGAATTACATTTTTCCTAGTGGATGATTTAATACTGAGTCATACAAGTCACCGAACGCCAGAAGACTATTGTGCTGTGTGTCCTTGAGCCTCCCACTTCACTTCTCTGAGGCCCCACTGACCCCATCCAGATAACAGTAAACCAGTGCCACCATGCTAAACCTGTCCGTGGCTGTGACAGTGAACTGAAATGAAGTAAGAGGAGGTACTTTTCAGACTGCCTTTGTTTTAGTGTGGCTTCTTTTTGTGATGTGGGCCCAGGGCAAAACACTCTGTGTATACCCCCTTTCTACTTGTTTATATGGGTGAGATATAAACCTTAGGTAAGTAAGGTTCCAATCTAAGGTTCCAATCGAAGTCAGTTCTTCAGAGATTGTGAGCAAACACCTTCTTTGTTCTGGTTTGGGGGACATTCGGGGCAATGTGAACATCCATCTGAGCACCACAAAATTGTAGTGTGTGTACCTAAGGAAAAGAGGCGTTGTCCATGCGAGGAGTCTGGCTATGACCCCAGCAAACATAAGCCCATGGCAAGATCCTTTATGGTGTACAGGTGAATGGTAATGAGCATTGTCTTTGAATTGAGAGACACCCTGGCTTGAATCTAAACTTTGTTTCTTTCCACCTGTGTAATCTTGGGGCTTTACTAAACTATTTTCTCATACATAAATGTGAACAGGCATGCAAACCACTTGGAATTGCATGAAGGATTAATTGAAATAAAGCTGTAAGGGCCCTGGTATAATCAGGCACAGTAGCAGCACAGCAGTATTATTACTTAGGAAATAACAATGTTAAGCTACTATTGAGTACACTGCATGTGCCAGTAACTGTTGCTCCGTGCTTATAGATTCCCATCTCTGTCGCAACGAATCTAGGAGCTAGGAATTATTGTAGTTATTATTTTGCATAAGAGAAACTGAGACACGCAGAGATGGAATAAAAGAATTAGAATCATACAGCGAGTTAGTGGGGCTATAACTAAGCCTCCTGGCAAGAACCAAAAAAAATGATGCTTCACCTTTCTAAGATTTATCAAGGAAAAGAGTGTAATAAACTAAGGAACCATGGGGGAAGTTAAAATAAAATAAACGTGAAAATACTTGTAGACAATAAAGTACTAATTTCAGAAGCTGGTTTATTTGAGCTGTGGTTAATGATTTATAATGTCACATAGCTGGAGAAACGGAAATAAATCCCCTGCTTTCAGCCAAGAAGTCTTTGAATGTCACGTGTTATTAGCAGTGCCTCAGTTTACCCTGCTAACCAATGACCTCATTCTTCATCTTGAAAATGCTGGCATCAAGCCTGCAACATGGCAAACTCCCAGTGAACACCTGCTGTCTCTCTTCCATGTGTTAGGATACCTTAGGCAGAGAGCTAAATTCCCAGATGCCCAATTTTGAGCATATGCCACTTCGGAATAATATTAGACAACAACGGAGTCTGTTGTCCTATAAATTAATTTAACACTCTTCCTCTGGAGAGCAGATGACTGTATTCTAAAAACAATATTTTTGCTCAAGTTATGATGGCTTGTAAAAACACACAGGGAGCGGGCCGACAAGGAGGCGCTAGGAAGCATATGATATCCTAGGAGGCTGAGCTGAGCTCAGTTTAGGTGGGCGTCTCCTCCCTGGAGTCCGTGCAGACACAGTGGACCCTTGAAAGAATGGTTCCAGTGCAGAGTTAACAGATCGGGTGGGAATACGAGCCTCTTGGTCCGCACAGTGGGGCGGGGCTCAATGAGACACATACTTGTGCTGAGGGACCTGCACCACTCAAGCATGGAGAGACAAAAAATTTATGCAGCCAATATCGCTACAGTGAGCCTCTAAAAAATTATACTGCAGTCGAAGAGGGTTTGCGAAGGAAGACCATGAAGAACATGAACTTCCTTAACTCTGAACTCTTTCATGGCACTTTCCTTTCTCGTTCTTTTTCTATTTCCTCTTTTGTTCAGTCCATTTCCCTCCTGGTTCACCATACAGTGTCCCTCTTGCCTATGTGATTTCTGTCAGAGCTTCATTTTAGACCCCAAATGGATTTTCCTCTCACAGAAATTCCTGAAGCAGAGATTCATGTGAATTGTCATTCACAACTGTCATTCACACCTAAATAATGATTTCACTTTCCCTTTCTTCTGTCTTTCCATGAGTAATGAAGACAGATTTCAAACACGAACTTGTGCTGGGAAGAGGCGTTAGTATTAATCTTATTGTTCCTTTAATAGGCATTTGTTCACTTAACATTCATTTGTAAAGCATTTAATAAACATTTTATGCCTGGTGCTGTGAAAGACCGAGAATATGAAATTTGGCAAAGAATAAGGTCACCTGGCCCTCAAATATTTATGGAATGGTCAAAGCAAAGGATTCACTTTAACTCAGTTGGTGACTGTGGAACAATTACACAGTTAGGTGTGGAGGAAGGTGAAGCTTTCTGGAGACTTGAGGTGCTCATCATATTTGTTGCAAGGTCACATGGAGGGTAGTCTTGGGCAAAGGCAGGGAGGACCACAGCACACCTGTGCTCTGCACAATTACACCTGGCAACTCTGACACAATGAGCAAGCATGTGGGAAAGGACAGTAGTAACTGAGCCATAAAGTGCTTTGTCTGTTAAATTAGTTATTTTTATAACTAATTGGAGGGCAATGGGTAGCAGAAAAGGATGAGAGGAGATACAAAAATTTGTACAAAATGGCCCAAATGATATATATTTCTGCCCTCCCCAGGAATGCTGATTCTGACCCCCCACACACACCTCCCCACACATACACCAGCACTTTCCCGGAGTCTTGCACACTGGAATTTGCTTTGCTAATGAAGGATGAGTAGTAGCATTAGGTAGGCTGCAGGTAAGAAGGGCTGAGAAACTGCAGACAAACGGAAACCACTCACGGATTTGTAACTATGGCAGCAGCAAGATTGGATTTGCTTTTTCAAAAGCGTGGGAGGAATCGTGCAGGGCAAGGGATGATGTGGGTGTCCTGCTGAAAAGCTTCCATGGCCTTGGGTCCAACGACATTGGTGTCCTAGCACTTGCGGGTGTGCCCGCTGCCCTTGACTTTTAGAGCCACCACAGCAGGTTCTGAATGAAACAGGTTTGCCAGTGGAACCTGACACGGTGAGGCCCCTGAAGCCTGCCCTAGGAATTAGGCTTTGGGACACACACAGACGTTTAAGCAGATCTCTGCGGGGAAGTTCATTACGGAACTTCATTACACAAAGCCATCAAATGTGAACCTGAATCGTTGAACATTAAGTTTTGTTCATTCAGACAGTATTGCCGCCCAGGTACTGCTGGCTTCTGCTTGTTTGTTGCTTATGCAGCGTAGCTAAGCTGTACACAGTATGGGCACCTTAACAAGCAGGCATAGTATAACAAGTCTGTAATAGTATCCCAGCTCCACCAAGTGAGCATTTTTCTTCATATAACAAAGTGCATAATTTCCTACGATCTATACAAACATAGGCTTTTGTTCCCAGGAAAAGGTGTGCTGAGGTATTTCCGTTTCTAAATGATAATTAGAATTGCCAAGAAGAAAAAAAAAAAATCTTTTTCTTGCTGAGCCTCCTTATACCTACACAGACTGTGATTCCAGTCTGCCTTTCCAAGCGATATGACTAAAGAATAAAACATCTTCTTTCTGAAATCCTGTTATCACCTATCCTAAGAGCCCCGGACCCCTTGATATAGCTGTAATCTCCTGAAGATTTATAGGAAGCTGTCAATTGATTGTTTGTGCAGTTTAAGAAATTGCTATCTCTTGGTCCTCATCCAATGTACAAAGGATCTATCTCCCTCCTTCTTATTATCTGTCTTCTATTTTACTGTTTACATTTTGGGTTGGATGGCAAAGGAGGGGAGACAGGGAGAGAGAAAGGGATGAAAAAAATTAAAATCTGTTGCATACTTGAGCCGATTTCCAGGGACAATGTAATGATTATGTACTGCAAACAAGCCCTAATTAAAAACTAAATTTTAAAAAAGATAGAAGCTAAAATAATGCCCATCGTATTCTGAATGTGCATGGGAGAATTAATTTAATTACTTTCAACCTACTTTTTTTCCTTAGAATAAATACAGGAATGGGCGACCGAACTTGTTTGGTTATGAGACTGTTACATTTGAGGCTAGGAAAATAAGATAAAAATGTGCTGCTAGAAAGCAGGAATTAGGTAGACAGACTATAGTCTGACAATTCAGTTAAACAAAGATGATCCCTTTTTTGACATGTTGTAAACAAGTGCAGGATCAATATAGTAAGTGATTCACCCACTATTAAATATTAAAATATCCATTTTCACAATAATACTTTTTGAAATAACACAATTCTTGATTGTAAGGATGTGTGCTAGATTGAGAATAAAGAACATGAGATTTCTAGCCTGGTTCTGACAAGACACTGTACAACCTTCCCCTGTTGGCCATCTCACTTCTGCTTCTCTTGTTTATTTCCACAAAACTGTGTTTCTTGTTATCTTCTTTATTTCTTCCATAGTAGGTTCGCTTAGTATATCCCTAAGGAGAATAGTTCCCTTGTACTGTCATAGGAGAAGAGGCCTCCTGTAGCTCTGTATAAGTGGTGAGTGGGTCCCGAGAAAGAGGTGCCCGCAGATGAAAAAGAAAAGTAAAGAGACAAGAAAAACAAGAGAGACAAAAGACTGGGATCAGGGGGCTTACAGCCTCTTGGAGTGCCGCCCCATCACCAATCACAATCACCTTTTACTGAGCCAGAACCAAGAATGCAACTAGAACAAGTAGGCGGATAACAAACGTTATCGTAATTAGTGCATTATCCTTCTCCAATTCTGCCTCTTATGCTGATGGCAACAATCCCCAGGTGGACCTCCCTCACTCAGCACCACGCTTACTCAGTTCAGTTGGGGATCAGAAGCCAACCGTCATTTAGCAACCCATTGCAATCACAGTCCTTACTTCTCAGCCTCCTAAGACAAAATAATTGTTTTTGAGACAAGATCTCGCTGTGTAGTTAAGGCTAGGTGTGCACTCGTTATGTAGCCCGAACTGGCCTTGAACTTGCGGCAGTCCTCTTGCCTCAGCCTCCCAGGTGCTGGGATTATAGGTCTGCACCACTACGTCTGGCTGATGACACAATTTTAAGCACTGCAACAGGACAAAATTATAAAACAAAATGCCCTTGATAAGAATGAAAATACTTTGCTCATGGCTGAAATTATTTTTTTAAAAAAACACAAATCCGAGGTGTATCAGTTCTATGGGTAAACAGTGTGTCAGTCACAGTCTGGAAAGGGACGGTGTTTGCAATGTGGCAAGGCTTGAGCATACGCTTGTAGACTTTCATGAAGGCCTTTGGGAAGAAGAATGAAGTAGGACTTTGGTTGGTTTTTGTTTTTTCCCTTCAAAATGTTGCCTGAGTCAGTAGTGGATCTCCTCCTCTCTCTGCTGCGGTCCGGAGCACTGTGAGCCATGGGTCTCACTGTAGGGAGCGGCAAAGACACACACTGCTGGAGGGCATTTGTGGCCATTCTAAACTGTGTCTTAAGAAATGCAACGAACAACATGAATTAAGTGCTCACTAAGGCACACTCCACGGACCTGTGCATTGATGCTCCTCGTCAAGAGGGACTGCCTTTTGTCATAAAAGAATACAACATCGTGAAGGATAAAAATAAGGGGGGAATAAGATATACGCTGAACACATCAAAGCCAGCTACCATGCATGGCAACAGATACAAGCTATAATTATATCCATCCTGTTACCTACCGCTGACACGTTTGCTGCTGAAATAATTAGAGCATCTACAGGGTCATCTTCTGAAATAAAAAACATTAGGATGTAACTCTGTAAATCATTTTAAATGAGCAGTTAATCCGCTTATGCTACTTACTGCTCTTTCTGTATCACTGATGCTTTGTTTGTGCACTCACTGCTAAGTAACTAAGCATGATGAAAATTCACATCTAGGGCCGGGGGTACAGCTCAGCGGCACAGCGCACCTGTCTGGCAAGCACAAGGTCCTGAGTTCGATTCCTGGGTCAAAAAGAATGAATCTTCAAATCTAAGCACTTTGCAGAATAACTGGGAGAAAGGCTTCTCATCTCAGTTCTGCTCGGGTTTTCTTGGGCAGTCTTGTGCAAGTTGTTTAACTCCTCCAGACATGAGTTTTCATATCCATGAAATGGGTGTGGTACTGACACTGCTATCATGAGGCAAAGCAAATATAGCCTGTGAAAGTCTACATGAAAGGGGATCTGTGTGACTCTAGTTTTGATGTTGTTCGCGTTTATGCAAGTGAGATTCCCATCATGAGAAATATGCTGTCCTTCTCTTCAGAGAGCTCATACATTATTAGGAAAAGGAACATAGACACAAGTCAGCAGCTCCAATGCAGCAGGATAAGCATCACAGTGAATGTGTATGTGAACTTCCCCCGCACTGTGTCAGTGAAGGACATAACCTGGGCAGATCTCTCAGGTGGAGGTGATATTTGAAGTGGAGTAAGCTTGGTGTCCTGATAAGTAGGCAGAGTGTAGTAGAAATGATATTCCATATTTAGGAATTAGTGAGCAAACATATGAGAGGAACTATGTTACCTAGGAGAACAGAACTAGAAGAATTCATGAGACACAGAGCTCAGAGAAAGGCTTTCAAGACTGGCAGACTTGGTTTGGCAAATAATACACCCAAATAAGGAAACTTAAATCTCGGCCTAAAGGAGAGACCTAACTAATAAAGTTACTGAGATAGAAGACAGTCAGATCAAGTTTGCATTTTAGGAAGTCCCTTTGGAGACAGTTCACTAAATGAATCAGAGGGGGCAGTGCTAGAGGCAGGAACACCCTTCCAGTAGCTTGAGGGGAAGACGAGGTGCTGAATTTAATAGCATCAACGGTACCAAAGACCCTGAAAAACCTTTAGGGGTAAATGAATATGTTTGGTATCTAGTTACAGAGAAAGCCCAGGCCACCACCCCTAGCAGGAAAAGTATGGGGGTCTCTTAGTGGAAGATGGTGGCCCAGAGGGACTTTGCATTCTGAAGCCCTTGGAAGTTGAGATAAAAGTAAATGGTCGTGAAAACTCTAAGGTCACAAATGGAGAGAGGTCAGAATGAGAGAAGTAGAGAAATTTCAGAATCATGCAGAATCCTTTGAACCAGCAAAACTTGGAAAGGGGGAATAAATGGAATCTATTAAGAAGGCAGAGGAAGAACAATTAATTACGCTGCATGCCGTCCAGAAAGGAGTCTTGTCACAGGTAGTCACGGGGTACAGCACAAGAAGGGAGCAGTCAAACAATACCAGAAATCTTGCTGACACACTAATCAAGACAGGTAAGGAGTAGGGGCCATCTGTGGGATTTGGGGCATCTAAAAGCCACGTTTCCTTTCTTATGGGGTCAGCGATGAGGCAGAGTGCAGAAGCCATGTGCACTGTGGGTCTGCAGTTAAGAAGCTAGGAGGGCACACACCAGTGCAAACTTAAGAAGTTCAGATGTAAGAAGAAAGTACAAGAGCGAGAGTGAAAAAGAATCGGGGTTAAGATGTTCTGTAAGAAATCGAACTTGGACTACTTTTTGAGAAGAGAAAGATGGGAAAAGAACCAATGCAGGTTTGGGTAAACTACCTGGCAGAGGTATCAGGAGAGAGGAAGCAAGCTCGGTAATGCTGATGTGATCAGCGGACCAGCTGGAGTGGAGACAGGTAGTGCATTTGAGAAGGACAGAGAGAAGACAGCACGGAACTGACCAAAATAAGAATAAAATAAGAGGATTAAGTGATGGTAATGATTCTAATATCACAAATCTCAAGTCTCTAAAATGGATTGAATTCTTAGAACAAGTGTAAAATCTACCTTCTAAATCAGCTGTAGCATAATAGAGGGAGGGAAAAGTGAGTTATGAGTGCTTTACTTTTTTATAGGAGGTTAATTTGCTTTTAGGTTAAACAGTAAAGGTTTTATCCATGGAGATAGAGTGAGTGTTAAACTTTTTAATACTGAGCCCAAAGTTAAAAAAAAAAAAAAGCCACAGAATTAAATCTGTACAATAAGGATGACCAAGCTCTATGACCTTAGTATCTTAATCCCATGCTGGGAATTGCTGCCTAATGGTACCAACCTAGGAAGCTCTCAACCTCAGAGGTGATCAAACTGAAGCACGAGGAAAGGTAATGGGTTTCATAATTACCCCTCTTCAATATGGAGTCAATGTTTGTCCTTGAAGATGTAGCAGACCCATTTTGTTTTAAGTACTATTGATAAATACACGTGCACATGGATTATAGATGATTAGGCCCTTGGTAAAGGCTACATCAAGAAAGCACTTAGTGGCAGGTGTGAATGCATTTATGTATGTATGTGCGTTCACCTGTAATGTAGCTTAGGATAAGGAAAGGGTAAGAGCAGGAGGCCGGCTCCAGTTCACGAGAGAAGCATTTCACAGTTCTGAAAAATTTATATGGACCCACGTTTCAGAGCTGTGTGTGGGTCCAGAAGAAAGATCGGGAAAAAGACTTGAATGTATCTTGAAAAACTGAGAAAATAAAGCACACTATTAAAGCTGGGACAAAGGACCCTTTAGGAGAAAGAAAACCTCCTGATTTTATATTAGCAAGGTCCCAATCTTACGGTCTGCAATGAAGTTGTTTCTCAAGCAGGCATGAAAATATGAAAATGTTTTACAGGAACTCGCATCGGTTTCTAAAAGGAAAGAAAGATCCCTCCTAGTTTTATGATGGTTATATTGTCCGTGCAGTGAGTGCTTTCTTGCAGAATTTGAGAGTGGGAAGATGTTCAGTCTATGCCTTTGGAGAGAAACAGCTCTGCAGTGACTGTCTAGAAGCAATCAAAAGCAAAGAATGAAGTAATCGCAGGAAAGCCACATTTCAGATTTCAGAAGGAGAAAACAACAAGCTGATGCATTCCCTGCCCACCCCTACCTACAATCATGGGCAATGATTCAATCAACAGCGTTTTAGAGACCGGGAAATGCATATGCCTCAACTGTTCTTCTCAGCAAAGGCACTTTCGTAAGATGAAGCCATTACTTCTCAAGACTGAAGCTACTCACGGAAATAAAATTATGTCTAATAGCCTCCAATTAGCAATGTAGATAAATGAACTTAGATTCATTGTAAAAGTATTTTCCGCTAATTATCAGCTCTTAAAAGCTTGAAAATACCATAAGTGTGTATCTTCCCTGGGAAGGATGTGGAGCACATGGGAAGAAATGTAATTCCTGTTTCATGTTGAACCCACTTAACAGGGTCCAGCAGACTCATTAAAAAATCTGCAAATAAACCAGACGTGGTGGTGCAAGCCTGTAATCCCAGCTCTCTGGGAGGCTGAGGCAGAAGGATCATAAATGCAAGCTCAGCCTTGGCCATTTAGCAAATTTGCAAGGTGCTGTTATAAGATAAAATAACAACCACCAAAAAGTCCCCCCAAAACAGATGTGGCTATAGTCCCAGCACTTGGGAGGCTGGGGCCTGAGGATCACAGTGAGTTTGAGGTAGCCTGGGCGACTCAGTGAGTTCAAGACCAGCCTAAACGTACACAGAGAGACCCTTTCTCAGAAAACAATAAAAAGGATTAAAAAATTAAGATGAAAAATAAAAAGTAAAAAGGGCTGTAAGATTTAGCTCTGTGCAAAGACCATAGTTACAATCTACAGTAATAAATAAATAAACAAAGAAATACCTGCAAACAGATCATGTGCCTAAATGATCAGTATACTCGGGGTTGAGCAATATTCATTTCTGTTACTGTCTCCTGGAGTTAATCATCTAAAAACTGTTCTTCCTGGTGGTTCTTTCTTGTTGAAATAGCTTGTTCATAGTGCAGTAAATCTGCTGAGGATGTTTGGAACAAACACATGTAGTTAGCAGGGCTGAGAGCTTGCAGAAGTTCGGGGATGAGCTAGGCAATCTCTGGTGTAGTGTAAGGAAAGGTCACATGCTACTTTGTCATATCCGTCCCCGGGTCTTCATGTTTGCGGTAGAGAAATATACTCCTGAAATCAGGATATACTGATCCCACGATAAAAAGCCTTAGTGGGTTTTACTGATTTAGTAGGAACTATCATGAGAAAAGCATGAGTCAGGAAATCTGAGTCCTCAGCAAATCACATAGAACACCTGGTCCTCAGCCTTCAGCTGTACAGGGACATGGTACCCCGGTTAGATCAGGAGAGGCCAAGGACTTGCAAGCAAAATCCTAACTCCTCCACGGCACTTTGTATGTCAGTGGTTCTTTTTGAGATTTTATTCAATGGGCAAACTATAGTGCTAAAATGAAGAATTCTAGCTGAAAGATATTTCCTGTTTCTACTCAAAAATCCTAAAAACTCTAAGAATGACCAGTAGAGTTGTACTTAAATATTGTTGAGTCCAATAGTTCTAGGCACTGTTGTTTGTACATTAACAGTTTACATAGTATCTTTTATTTAACTGCTTCATGTCAGCCACGACTCAGGGTGTTTAGTCTGAGTCTGTAGATGGACATATCAAATCCTGTGAAAACCTGAAACACATATGAAAGGTTTGGTGGCTACAGGCATAGGGCGGGAAGGCCCTACATTTCTTCAGATTCTTAAAGATTAAATGAAGGTAGTAGGAGCCCGAGCCATCCCGCTGTATGGGAGTCAGCTGAGTCCAGATATCAGGCTGACAAAGACGAAGAGAAGGGACTGCAGATGTAGCTCAGAGGCACAGCGCTTGCCGCACAAGTGTAAGGTCCTTAGTTCAATTCCTGGTAACAACCCCCACCTCCAAAAAAAAAAAGAGAAGGACAAGAAATCCAATGGGATTTTATAGGCTCTACAGTAAAAATGGCTTCCCTAAGGCCCAACTGCAATTTGCCGCCTTCAAGATTACATGACCACTATGCACCCATAGAACTGTAGGCAGGTGAGCAGGTGAGCAGGATCTTTGGTGATTATGAAACAGCCTTCCTTTAATTTTCTGATATTTGAGAAGCCAAGGTCAAATTCTTTGGTTTTCCATGCCAAATCTCCACAATTCTAGTATCTTTTGGTAAGATAAAAAGAACCATGTATTGTTCACTTTTTAAATCTACAGCTTTGTTAAACTGGAGCTCTAAAGGGCTCCTGGGTCTACAGGTAAGTTGTTTCCTTTTTTGTTTGTTTGGTTGGGTTTGGTTTGAAATGTATTCTAAAACAATCAGGAAGCAAAACACTACAGGAAAACATAAATGTTATCTAAAAACACCTTGCCCTAAGGGGCTCAGAGAAAGCCTGGGAAGATTTCGGTTTCGCTGAGCACATCCTCAACCCTGTTGTGTCGCAGCTTAGCGTGACTGTTCACATCATAACCCTACGGTCTTCCAAGCCCTGGTTGAGAAGGAAATACCCTGGTGGGAAGCACGGAACACTCATTTGAGGAAATAGGCAGAAACCGGAGGCAGTGATGAGAGCTATAATGGAAATGTCAGAGAAGCCTCCAAACCCACTGGATTGTATCACACAATGATAGGGATGTTTACTCCACACCCACTTGCACGGGGTAACAAGGCTTCTCTCATACACTATATGCTGAACGCCCACAATGAATCACCAGAACAGTGGGGTGTGAGATGCGAGACCAACAGCACTAATTTCACTAGAACCCGGGGTTGATTCCACACACCATCAGGATTCTGAGAATGTTAACACTTTCCCCTTTTTTCCTTTCAGATGCTGCACAACAAACATGTCATGGTGCGTGTGGGAGGCGGATGGGAAACTTTTGCAGGGTATTTGTTGAAACACGACCCCTGCCGAATGCTGCAGATCTCCCGTGTGGATGGCAAAACATCCCCTATCCAGAGCAAATCTCCAACCCTTAAGGACATGAATCCAGATAATTACTTGGTGGTCTCTGCCAACTATAAGGCTAAGAAGGAGATTAAATGAAGCTAATTGGTTGCCACAAAGGGACTTTGATAGGCCATATCCACATCTCCAGAGTAGTCAGTTTAGTTCACATGTGCTGAAAACCACTTTGGAAAAAGGTGTGACAGAAAAATGTCATCA
Organism: Chinchilla lanigera; assembly: GCF_000276665.1. Lineage (NCBI taxonomy): Eukaryota > Metazoa > Chordata > Mammalia > Rodentia > Chinchillidae > Chinchilla > Chinchilla lanigera. The sequence continues at coordinate 3,225,438 of NW_004955476.1, forward strand.
TACTGAACTATAGTAGCACTATTTATTTTTAACGCTTCTTTAGGAAATGACATTTTTAAATTCTAAACTCAGACTTAAATTAGTCAAATCGTAGGCAAATTACTAATTCTCAATATGTGAGCATAGTATTTAGGGCACACACAGTATTAGAAACACAATTCTAGCTATAGATGCTGAAGACAAAAGTATAAGAGAAAACAGGATTTGCAGAAAAGTCAACAGAAAGTGCCAGCTGTATGCCTATGAGTAAAAGCACCCCAGACATTTTTATAATTGCAGGATTTTTAAGCTATTTTTTACAAAATGATTACTGTGACAATGTGCTACTAAAAGTATCCAACAGCACTATCAGTTAAATACAGGCTATTCACAGCAGTGATACTTTCCTGGAAAGGCCACTTCAGAAAAGTTTACATTTGTTTGGAAGACTGCCTGAAGTTTATCTCTTATCTCCGACCAAATATCTGGGGTACTTTTGGAAGTTTTGGGTACACCCCCTGAGAGAAGAGCTGATGAATTTCACACATTCCTAAGCACATGTCTTCCTAAGCACTGAGGCTTTGTTTAGCCTCAGTGTAATTTACACACGAGCTGACACTTCTATTTTGATGAATGAATTGTACAGTCAAATGGTCACTGACTTCATGTTATTTTAAAGCATTTTCTTATTAAAATATATCTTTAGTTAATCCTACTTTGCTATGCTGTCTAGTAAATTCGCTGTAGCTAATGATGTTACAGGCTTGTGTATACCCTTGTATACCTGGGACAGGGCAAACAGCAAAGTATTGTCCTCACTGATGCAAGAATTAAAAACATAAATTTAAAAAATGTTGTGTCTCTATATGAGTTCTTCAACTTGAAATAAAGTATATGTTCAAAGAGCTAATTTCCTTAAGAGTTACAAGAAAAGCTAAATTATGGCTACCTAGGACCTCTTCATATTGTTGAGATGAGTGTGCTCAAGAATATATATATATATATATACACAGACACACACACACACACACACATATATATATATATATATATATATAAATATATGGTTTGGATTTTTCTAATGGGTAATAGACTGCAAGTATTTCTCTATCAGAAATACATGTAGAGTTGGCCCTCCAAAAACTAGGGGAAGAGAAATCTATCATGTGATCAGTTTAGTTATACAACTTGTTAACTGGGAACTTTTAAAATAGCAGTATGGTATAATTTGCTGTGGTTTGAATTATTATTGGTATAATTTGGAAGGGGTGGTAATCATTCTTGAAAGCAAGAATAAATGTACAGAAAAAAAAAGAATAAAACCTAATGGTTTTGTGGAAGATAAATACATTCTGACCCAGTCATTAACACGAGAACCTTTTGAAACATGAAACTGAGTTAATCATTACGTTATCAAATTACTATGAACACTATTTTTCTATATAGTCATTGATGTTTTTCCATCAAAATTTTCTCTCGTGGTTCAATTTTTCCCATAAGCATACTCATGTCTTTCATAATGAAAGTTCATTAATTTAGTTCAAAAGCAAGTATATCTCAACAAAACAATACTGATCTTGTTACTGAATGGTTCTTCTGGATACCTGAAGAACCCATTTCCTTGTCTTCTCCATCATCCAGAGGTGACTTTGCCCCCTGTTCACAGCCTCCTGTCTGTCTTCACTGCTAGCAATACAGCCGCTCTGTGGACCTTTCTCCAAACTCTTCGACCACAGCTTGGAAAAGTCTTCAACTTCTAAAGAACCGTGATATTTTTTAGATTGGGCTCACTGAACAATCACCTTTAAGGTGATCATTAACTCGATCAGATTTACAATTTCCCCTTTGTTCTGTAAAACATCATAGGTTTCTGGCAATGGAGCATGAACATATTTGGGGGAAGAGTATCACTGGGCCTGTATCACTTCTCTGATGGCCTTTTTTCTATCCTACTTTTTACTCTGTGTTAGTAACCCAGCAGTTCAGAATGACTGTGTTCCTTATGGGGAGCTGGTACACGTACGTAACACATCTTACATTGTACTTTCCAGCTCCTTCCTCTTCTGTCCCTCATCTCTTGGTCTCTCTTCCTTCTGCAAAAGATCTATCTCCCTATTTCCTATTACCTATCTACTTTGCTCTTTATGTGTATCTTGGGTGTTCTGTGTAAGTAGTGCTGAGAACTTGGTCACAGCTGACACTGGGGTCCAGCTGCAAAGTGATCACTCAAAAAGGATGTGGAAAATTAAAACCATGTTCAGAAGAAAATGAAAAACGGCAGGTGTCCCTTACTGTTCCACTCCTCTGTGAGGACCAGCCAGGCCGCAAGTACGCTCCTCTTCCCTTGCTCTTTAGTAGATTTAAGATCCATGAAGGGATAATGCAGAGAGGTGTTCTATGCACGTGAGTAAAAGATTAAAAAAGTCTCAGTCCAGAAACTGACCTGAGAAAAGCAGAAAGGACTTGAAAATACAAGTCCAAGCCAATGAACAGAAGACCACAATCAGAAATGCTATCAATACACGGGGCAGACCACACTTGTTCTGAGGTTACTGAGTGGTCCACTGCTATCATATTCGCTTCACTTGTGTGGCAGGGCGAAATCCTAGGTAGTCCCTACAGGACAAGTGGTGAATGCGTGGGCATCATGACCCCTGAGGACCCCTAAGTTCACTTTAGAATTCTGGGAGCTATTCTATCTGAAGTGTTGAGAATTTATTTTCAGGAGCTCTTAGCTGTCTTCTTTAGAGACTGTTCTATAACAGTAAAAACAACAACAAAAAAAGTAGATGAGGGTTAGTAAGTAGAAACCTCTGACCATCGAAGTAGCTCAAAGGAAAGAATACTTTTGTAACAAAAATTATATGAGGTGCATTGCGCCACCTCATAAACACTGGATATTTTGTCAGTGAAAACACAATTCTGATGTTCTTTCTTCCCTTAAAATAGTCATAGCTGCAGGACTTTCACTCAAAACTCAGCACAACCTAAATAGGATGCTACAAAAATAGCCAATGTAATTCAGGATACAACAAAAGTACCACATCTAGGTCAAGGAATTTATGCACATTCACATCTTAACCCAGAATGGTCATATGTTCAGATAATATTTGTAAAAGGAAGCAAACCTAGAAGAGGGAGAACAGCATACTAAACATCTGGAGAATTTAAGCTGTTTTTGTGGGACACAAACTTCTGCATCAAAACAAACTTCTTTAAAACCTGCTGTACACACAAATGCCCTGTGTCCATGGCTTTTTACAAAATAAAGGGCCTGTCTTAGCTACTTTTCTCTCCTTGCTGAGACAAAGTACCTGACGCTGAAAGTTAAGGAAGGAAAGGTTTATTTAGCTTACAGTCTGTGGAGGTTTCAGTCCATACTGAGCTGGTTCCAAGGCAGAGTGGCACGTGGCAGAGGGCAAGCGTTCACGGAGGCAGAACACAGCAAAAACAAGAAGGGCAAAAGGGAGGGATGGCGGCAAGCAGCCTCTTTTTCTCCCTTACCTTTGCAAAACTATCCGCCCCCGGGGGCGGGGGAGGTGTAGCTCTCACACCCTTAATCCATCAAACTCTAAAAGCACGCCCCATGACTGCTTGAGGCTTTGGGGCACACTGAGGCTCAAACCATAACAGGGCCTTATTACCATATTTGAATCAGTTTAGGGCATGGGCAATTTAATGGAACTTGAGATGCTTGCCTAGAAATGGTAAAGAGATGTATTCTAAACCTCAACATAGACTGGCATGCATATCTCTCTACCTCTTGTTGACCTACTGATGCACAAATTATTCAAAACTGACAAGATATATTCTTATCTTCTAAGGAAAAGTATGATTATCCGTGAAAATTAACATGATTATCAGTGACAAGTTTGAACAGAAGAAAAATTCAAAGCTTATGCCAATACACCTGGGGTATTAAGGATGCTACATAGAACCTTTATTATTCCATTATTTCTCTTTAAAAAAGGCCAGGGGGCTAACATCATCACTTCTCTACAGTGTCAGCGAAGAAACATGTCCACTTATAACCCCAGACTATGAACACAATAAACAGGCATTAGCTCTTTTGCTGTTCTTAATCCTTCAAAGATATAGCTCGCAACCCTAGTTCTAATTAAGATATAAGAGATGAAACTTTGTTAAACAGAAGCAAAGACAATTTTTATAAAGGAAAACATATAATTATGTCCCCAAAAGACAATAAAGAATTTATAACAAAACCATATGTGGGGAATCTATTAATCACATTCTCAATACAATCAATCAAACAGTAGAATGACATATTTAAAAAAAAAACATGCAATGTGTCACAATAGCTTTTTATTATTGGCCATAGTAATAGTTGAATGATTAGACTTAAAATGTGATTTAAGCATTGATATTTTAACATAGTTAACATATACACATGTGACTGTGTCAGGTGTTTCAGTAATCTGCCCACAGGGGTTGGGTGAGGTATTAAACAGTATGGTCTTTCCTTCTTTAAAGTATTAATTTGGGGAAATTCACTCCCACTTAAGGTTTTCATACGAACCCATAACTTTACAGGAAAAGTATCTGGATGTATATGCATTTTACTTTAATGATCATTTTGTGCATCCTTATCAAGTATCCAGTTTTCTCCTTGCTCTTCCCCTTCCTAACAATGCTGCTAAGACTCCAGAGTCACTGACAGATTCGTGCCTGCAACAATGTGGCTTGGGAGGAAGCTGGTCAGACTCGTGGAAGCAGCCACCATCGGTGGAAGCAGGAAAGCCCATTTTCCCAGAAAGCAACGTATGCACCAAATCATTCGTGGTTCAGCCGTGTGTTATGGGGATGTGAGCTGTGGTCAGAAAGAGGACATTATCCCCTGGAAATACAGCTGTGTATACGACCATATTCTAATTCTTTAAAGATGTAGTGAAGAGAAAAATCCTTCTTATAGTAACACAAGAGGGCACAGATCAAGGATAGTAAGGTCTGGTTCTACATCCACAGAGGCATTAATTCTCCTTGTTCCTTCTCTTAAATTAAGAAATCTAATTGTCTTAATAAAGTCAAAAATTTTATTTCTAAAGTGCAGTTTGATGATTCCACAATCTTATGAAAAAATATCACTAATCCTCTAAAGAATGAAGAAAATTGACTTCAACTATGTTTTGTTTAGATATTCACAGAGTACTTCATCCCACAGTAGAAAAGGTAATTTATACATACAGTCAAGAGACTTGTACTATATAGTTCAACCTCTTTAAAATAAACGTGTGCAATACACTGCAATATGACGCAATCTTTGTGGGAGTGTTGAGAGAGAATAGTGGCTCAGTTTTCCTTAGTAATTATGTGAGCTAGGCTTCTTAATTTGCAGCTCCTGTTGGCATCTAGTATCTACAATTTTAATCAGGGCTCAGGCACACGACCTTGCCATTCAAAGAATCAGCATCTCTGACAGTTAACAGCGATGCTCCTATTTTAATGTAAGATATATTAAAAGGGAAAATCAAAAGCGTAAATGTTATATGAAATGCATGCACCGGGTGATAAAAATCTCTATGCATCCTACAGAATTACCTCCTAATATGAGTATGCTTTAAAATACAATAGCTACGATTTTCTGTTTCTTCTGTTCATACTTCTTTAACAATGTCACGTTTGTACCAATCTAAAAACTATTCTTTAATAAATATAAAAGTAGAATGCTTATAAAATTTGGACAAATATATTAGCAGCCACTGTAACCCGCCCAAATTCTCAGTTTAACTTAATAATCAAAGACCTTTACAGAGCCAAATGTGTTACTGTACAACAGCTCATCACTGCCCTCTGGTGGTACTCGCTAATATGTCATTGTAAATGCAACAAAGAAAACCTTTATTATACTGTAAAACATAATACGTTAATTTTATCAGGTATCAAAAAATAGACAACAAATTAGGAGAAATTCAGTATTTGCTTATAAATATTGGCTAGTAAGTTATAAAAGTTTCGTGTTCCTTCAGATAAGCCCTTCAAATGAAGTTTTAAGATTTTCCCTGATAATCAGTTTAAAGGCACGAAGTCTTTAAGCAAGTCCTCATATGTAGCTGGAAAAAAGCCAAACACAAGGCTATGTAGCACAACTATAAGCAGCTAGTATATTTTGTTTTTTTATTTATTTTTTATTTTTTTGTTTTTTTCCTGGTACCGGGAATCGAACTCACGAACTTGCACTTGCCAGGCAGGCGCTGTGCCGCTGAGCTAAATCCCCAGCCCCCAACAGCTAGTATATTTTAAAGGAGGAAAAGGTAACTTCAACTTTAGTATTAGAAATGTATGCAGGATTTTTACGTGCTATTTATGTATGCTATTTAGATCCATATTTTAACTGAAAAAATGTCAAATCACTTATTTCCTGCAGAAAAAGAACATGAGAATTTAATGAATGATCTGGCCATTCTCTAAATCTGAAAATCAAACTTTTTCCCAATACCGTCACAGATTTAGTACTGCAATTAAGGGCACGAACATTACGCAAGCTGACTCGAGTACCCAAGGAGAAGAAATTCCACGGAAGAAGCCCACTTGCTTGCAGATGACGGCCAATTACTGGCAGGAGGCGCTTCTGCTCATGTGATGCTTCATGAAACTGTCCACTAGAAAAGATGAAAGCACAGAGACAAAAGTCAAGGTTTTTTAAAGTTATATAACAATATACCAATGTGCAAACAGGTAAACGAGATAACATAGGACTTAAAAACACAAAACATTTTTGTCTGCGAATAGCAGCTAATAATAAAACGAACGTCGTGGCCCCAAGTCTGAAATCGTACGGTTTAACACCATCGAGACAGAACACCTGGCTGGTCACTGGGCAGCTGCGGCGCAGCTCTGCGGAGCCTTGGACAGGCCGCTTCCCCCTGCTTTCTCACGAATAACCACCCTGTGTGCTGGGAACGTGACATCCTGAAAGAGGGGCCCTGGCGGGGGCCTGGGCTCTGCTCCCAGCCTCCATATAAACAGGATGCCCCTCAGTGTGTTAATCCCATGAGTCACCAACTGCCACACATCCAGTAGTTAGCAAAGGGAGACAAAAACACTACTGAACACAAATAATACGTAATAAAAGCACATCACGGAAATGAAGGAATTGTTATCTGAGCCAGAGAGCCACGAAAGGGTAGTACTTATTAGATAACGCCGTGACAAGGTCTTCTCCTATCTCCGGTTGAAAAAATATTCCACCTGTCGCTTCCTGTAACCAAATCTATTCAATCTGTGGTATGAAGTTTAGAAAGAGCCACTGGAAAGGGACCACTGGTATGTAAATCCTGTGAGTAATGCTTCCCAGGTACAACCAAAAAATATTTGTGCTATACGTTTTTCAAAACAGCTATCCTGTAACTGAGTACAAAATACAGAGTTAACCTATGCAAACTTGCTGTTCTTAATACAGGACTTCTTGCTGCCTTGAGTCTTGTGCCCTTTTTAATCTGTAAGCAGGGGATACTATCTAAAATACACTATTTTCAAGATACACTATGTATTATTCAGGGTTTCTAAACTTTGCTTTTTGTTACTCCTGGACTCTACCGTCTCTTAATACTAGTGTTAAAAATCATTAGTGCATGGATTCTCAGTCTGGGCTTACATTTAAAAATACCATGGGCAAGCCAGGGATATACCTCAGAGGCACAGTGCCTGCCTGGCAAGTGCAAGGTTGAAGTTTGATCCCTGGTACCAAAAAACACAAAAAACAAAAAAACTATGGGGAGTTAAAAATGCCCCACAGCTAAAATCCAATGTGGCAGACTCTGACTGGTAGGAAGTTCTTTTCTTAAACTCCCATGGATACTGAGGTGCAGCAGCTGATGGCTACCACACAGGGGCCAGCTGCCTTTCCCCAGCACTGCTCTGTCCAGTACAGATCGCACGCTGCACCCTGACGTGGTCACCGAACGAGTGTTACCACCTGCGGTAGTGAGGCAGGACTGTGGCAGAGCGGATCAGGAAGGAAATGTGCAGGTGTGGAAACAGGGACAGGAAGTGTGACCTTCTCTCGGGACAGCTCATGGAAAGAGGCAGACAGCAGCTCTTTAAGGACCCCAGGCCAAGATTCTCTCTGCCTTGTGCTTTGTGTTGTCCCTGAGGCTCCAAAACTCCTCCTTTTAGCTTCCTGCTCAGGATGCACCGTGCAGCTGGTAAGGAGAGGAGCCCTGCGGCCAGTGAGCGGGGCCAGGGGCAGCGACCCCGCTGGGCAGTGCAGTGCTGTTGCAGATGGGCCCCTGTGAAGGAAACGCTCCTCCACTGCCTAGTGCGTGGCCCTGGAGCCATTTTACTATGGAAGTTGGAGAGACTCATTTTAAGAACAGTATACAAGAAAATAAAAGGACTTTTTCTTAAAGCAAATGTTTTCTGTTTGTGTTGAGTACCTATGAGGGGACCAAAAGCTCCATAAGGGCTCATTTCCTTTTCATCTGCAGGCTACAGGATGTGGAAGCTACAGGTTTAATTAAGAAAGCTCACTTAGGGAGCCGGGTGTGGTGGCGCATGCCTGTAATCCCAGAACTCGGGAGGCTGAGGCAGGAGGATCATTGCCAGTTCAAGACCAGCCTGAGCTACAAAGTGAGCTCAAGGCCAGCCTGAACTGCATAGCGAGACCCTGTCTCAAAAAGACAAAAAAAAAAAAAGCTCATTTTGGGGCTGGGGATTCAGCTCAGTGGCACAGCACCTGCCTGGCAAGCACGAGGTCATGAGTTTCATTCCCGGTACAGAAAAAAGAAAAAAAAAAAAAAAAACGCAAGAAAGCCCATTTCTTTCTTAGAACTAAAAGCAGGTGTCAAATTCATTAGCTTACAACTGGTAAAATAAGTATCTTTTAGAATCCTTTTCTTATAAAATTGTATGTGAATTTGAATTACTTCCCATGCTTCTTTTATGAAGTAGCGGAACTAAACTTCACTTCCAGGTTCTATAACTTACTTTTTGTACCTCTAGTTTGGTTCTGAGAACCCTATATGAATTAAACCTATGGATGGAATTCTTTATACCAAAGACTATTGAAAGCAACAATCTATATTTCTGATAAAGACTTGACCCCATCATCTTCCAACTTTGACCAGAACTATTTTACTCCTTTGTGGAGATACGCCAAAAAAAAAAAAAAAAAAAAAAAAAATAACCTAAGCAAAATGGCCCTATTACATATATATGTTAATATTGAAGTGAACAATCATATACATTCTCAAAATTTCACTGTAAAGAAAAATGGCTTTCTTAGAGTTTCACCCAGTAACTGAGAGCAGATGGAAAAACATACGATGCTAACATGACATAGATAGCGCTTATCTCTATGTGACATTCCTGAGCCTGAGTCTCTTCTGCTCAGAACACCCTGAAACTACCTGCCCTGCAATTTAAGGAAAGGGAAAGCTATACTGAATTGTATATTATATATCCTGAAAATAGAGTATTTTATATAGTATCCCCTTCTGACACATTACAAATGGCATAAGATTCAAGCCTCTAAAGACTTCCGTATGTATAGATATGCATGTGTATGTGGGCTGTGTGAAAGCCAAACCGAACCTGAATCCTAAAGACAGGAAGTCAGCTGCAGCACATTTCCGAATCACTGGTGAGTTAAACAGGAATGGCTGAAGTTCAGGACACTGTCCATTTCACAAATGTGTTTCACTTTAGAAAGTAGTTTTTAAAAATGGACCAAGAATGGGGTGGGGCTGTAACTCAGTGGTAGATACTCAGCAGGCACACTGCCCTAGGTTCAATCCCCAGCACAAGAAAGAAAAAAAGGGAAGAAGAATAAAGTTTTCATATCTGAACCCTGATTTTCCTGAGCTATACAAGTAAAATAAAACCTTCATTGTCCTGCTAGACTGCCAGGACCGCGTCATCTGTCTATTATATAACCAGCACCCAGTTCTGTGACAGACACACTGGGAAGAACGTGTCCCACCCCACCTGTTCACCCAACGGTCCAAAGTAACACTTATATAGCTATGACCATGAGTGACAATGGGAAGATGAAAGAGCTCAAATCATAGGGTGGAAAAGTTTAAGCTATGAGACAGAATTTATGCTTTAACCCAGTAATGCTTCGTGAGTAAACAGAGACTAGAAGTGACGCCTGTCACAATGGTATGGATTTGGATAATTTCTATATTCTTTACATTTTCCCATTCTGCTTGAGCTTTTGACATGTTTAAGATTAGCAATGGCCAGGCAAGGTGGTGCACTTGAGAGGCTGAGACGGGACAGCTGAGAGTTTTCAAGCCCACCCTCAACTACATTACACAGCCAGACTCTGTCTCAGAAAAATGGAAGATTTTAGGAATACGTATTTAAATATGCTAATTTTAAAAAAATAAAAGTAATTTTCACTTCAGAAAAAAGCAAATCTATTCCAATGATTGGTAAATAAATGGACACTTTTTCTAAATTAGTTACTTTAAAATTTTCTCACAAGAGACTTCCAGAGAAAATTACTGAACGGATTACTACATAAGCTCTTAAAAACTGCCAGTTAAGTTAGACTTCAAATAAATTTTAATACGTACTCTAAGTCCACCCTCTGATGGAGGCCCAGAAGTAGCAATTTGTTTTTCCATTTTTTCCTTTTTCTTTCTCTTTTCTTCCACAGATCGAACATCTAAAATCCCCCGAGATGCAGCCTTTAAGAAATTGAATAAAGGGTACAAAAAAATAACAAAAATCAGTACCTGGTGTGCAGAAGGTGTTTTTGCATTTAGGTTTGTCTTTGGGGAGTTGGCTTATTTTGGATGTAGAGCATTTCCACAGCAGCCTTATGAAAATATAGTCATTTCTTCACTGGCTGTTTTGCAATCATGCAAAAATCTTCCCTAAACTTAGTTCACATTTAACAGTGTTTCACAAGACACGGGCACTTTAGTGTAAGGGAGAACATTATGACAGGAGCATCATGGATTGGAGAAAACACGTTTATGCTAATTTTCATACATTAAATGACAAAAATGCATTAAAACAATTTATGAGACATGGGAAAATGGGTATCTTTAAATATCATTTAGGGTATCAGACACCACGTACACTAGAGAATACTTCTGGTGATAGTTCTGGAGAGCAAAGTAGAACCCTAGTTTTCTCAACAGGCACCGTTTTATTTTTAATCTCACCTCCTTCTGTCTTCTCTCTGCAGCCTCTGCAAGTTTTGCTCTTTTCTCTTCCTAAAAAAAATTATAATAAACGCTTCAAAATAAAACCAAGCACTCATGGATAAACTATATACACGTATATTTTTTAGAGCTAATACAACACTTTACAAAATATTTAGCACTGGCCCAAAATGTTCCACTATTACAGCTGGGCGTGGTTATATGCACCTGGCAGAACATTAGCTAATCTGCAAGTCCTAGCTAATCTCCAAGGCAGAGGCAGGAGGGTCTTTTACGAGCAGGAGTTCAGCGCCAGGCCTGGGCAACACAGCAAGACTCCCCAACAAAACAAAACAACGCCGCTCTTCGAACAATGATACGATATTCAACTTTCTGAATTTCATTCTGCCAATCAACGTATCTTCGCATCACACGTAAGTGGGATGAGCTACAACACGATCTGTTTGCTTTCCTTTCTTACAACTGGGCTAGCAAAGATGCCAGGGTGATAAACGCGCAGCACCCCGTCGGGGAGCGGTGCTAACGGCCCCGCTCTCCACGCCGCCCCGCTCCACTGTGGCGCGCCGCCTGCCCCGGGACCGTGCTGGGGGCGGGAGCACAGCAGGGCTGGGGGCAGAGAAACGGGCAAAGGCACTCGCAGGGAGGGCGCAGAAGCAGGCAAGGCGAGGGCACGAACGCGCGAGGGTGCGCGGGGCGGCGCGGCGAGCGGGCTGCGGCCGGCGTG